>NC_056631.2:218823148-218983148 GCF_002870075.4 Lactuca sativa | reverse complement strand
ACTTAATAAGATCATCAAAAGTAAGGAATTTGTGTTTCGTAATGCGAATAGAACTCCTCTGAATCCATTAAACCCATTGAATTTTGATTCGATCAACACGTTTTTATCGAATTTTATCATCAATGGTTGAATTCTGTTTCGGATCAAGCCTCTGTTTTCTTCTTCCAATCCGACTCTCTCCCTCTGGCACCCATTGATCGCTCTAAGAACCTGTAAAAATGTAAAATTTCTATCAGATTTTGATCATTTTTTTTTGTGAAAACTCAATAAACTCAAATTCAAGAGAAATCGCAAATGGGTATGTTTTCATTTGGGACGAAATTACCTGGCGGGAATTTTGTGGGTTTAAAAAACGGTGGGTTTCGAGGGTGGTGGCGATGGTGACGGCGGCAGAGTAGTAGTTTTCCATGTTGGTGATGCCGGACTTTAGAACGTGGCAGACTTCCCAGAGACGGGCGCTTTCGTCCATGTATTCATCTAGCCATTTTTCTCCGACCGGCAAGTGGAGTTTTTGGACGACGGCGATGAGCTGTGAATGGAAAGATTGGAGGGATGAAAGGACATGTTGGAGAAAATGGATAGACATGAAGTTGTGGGAGTGAAAAGAGCGAAATAGATCGTCGAGGCCTTGAGTAAGGAAGTTGTAGAAGCCATTGACGGAGGTTGCGGCGGCGGCGGTGGAGGAGGAACGGTGCATTGGGGAGGAGGAGGAGGTGGTGGTGTTGGTTTGGTGTTAAAGTGGGAAAAAAGGTGATGGAGATTGTTGTGGTATTTAAATGGGTAGGGGAAGCATAAAAAGTGATAAAAACTTGGGGCTATTGATAAGCTTTTTTACGGGTGTTGGAATGATAAATTTAATATTAATTAAGTATTTAAAATATTTTATAAATAAATAAATAAAAGGGTCAAATATACGTAATAAGAACTTACTTTATATCAATTTTGACTTTAAAATGTTTTTTTTTGGTCCATTTTAGGTAAAAAATATACTAACATTGTAAAATTTAACTAGTATTATTTTTTAGATTTGTTAATATATATATATATATATATATATATATATATATATATATATATATATATATATATATATATATATATATATATATATATAATTGTATTTATACGTAAGAAATTCATATAAATATAATAAATACATATAAAAAATCGTATTTATATATTTTTATACCTTAAAAGATATTTTTAAAGTTTTTTCAATTAAATGTATTTATATGTTGTTGAGAAAATAACTGAATGATGATAGATCATATGCGAAATAAAAGTTCGTTACTCGATCTTTAACAACTTAACAATAAAAAAGATGAAGAATGAAGAACAGTTAAACGGAAATTATAAGAAAAACAATTACAGCATAAACATAAAACAAGTAATAAACAATTTAGTAGTATCTAAACACCAAACTTTCTTGCAAGACTTGAAGTTAATGAATCATGAACAACATAAGTATAAAGATGTAAAGCCTAGTTCCTGGTATGTATTTAACTTATAATTTATTCTAATTTATAGAGCAACTCGACGATGTAACGCCCGCAAATCCGGGCTAGTCAATTTAGAGGCAATAGGGGTCGAAAACGACTTTTCGACAAAAGATTATTTAGAATAAATAATCTTAACCAAGTTGTAGAGTATGTCACAAGGTTTCTGTACATATAAGGAACGCCGAAATCCGAGTTATAACGAAGAAGTTATGGCCCGTCGAAGTTTTACGGCAAAACCGGCACGACACCGGGAAGCGTAAATAGTGAATTTACGATAGAGCGAGATTTAGCCTTAGCGATCTAAACGGAAGTCGTAGAATATGTTAAACTAAGAACATCGATAAAAAGAACGCCCAAATCTGACTTCGTATGAAGAAGTTATGATTTTTCGAAGTTTCGGACTAGCAGTGTACAGCCCGAAATTCGAATATTAGATCGAGTGGTTTTTAGCCGACACGACCTAAACAAGAATCGAAGATCTCGTTGAGAGTAGCGTAACGAGAAAAAGATGGGCGAAAACGGATGTCGGATGAAGAAGTTATGAGGATTTAACGGACCAAATCGTGTCCCGGCCCGTTAATAATATAAAATTTAAAATCGAGCCAAAATTAGCCGACGAAGTCTAAACGAAAATTGTAGAGTACGTTCCCACCTTCGCGTGGATATAAAGAACGTCGAAAACGGAGCTCGTATGCGAAAGTTATGATTTTTAGAAGTCGAGAATGCAATTTGCGAAGGCTGATAAGGAGCTGATGACGTGGCGCATTGTGGGCCGTCCATCGCTGATCAGATCTCGCTTCGGATGAAGAACACGTCGCCCTCGCTTATGCCCCGCGTCCGAAGCCAGTACGCGCCGCGTACCCTCGCCCTGATCTACTCCGAGTGTTAGACAGCTGGACCCTCGCTGGCACTCTTATCCGATGACTACGCCCCGCGTAGGTCCGAGGTACGCCCAGCGTACCGAGGCCTCGTAGGGCTATAAAAGGGGGCCGATTTTCCTTCATTTTTCACACCTTTCTTCACTCTCTCTCTAACTTCTTTCTCTCTCTAAGTGTTCTAAACATCCCTAAACCCTAGAAAAACCCCTTAGCACCCTAGGGAAGCCCCGAGGCTCTCGGAGTCCCGAGAAAAAGGAGTTTTTCGGTTTCGAAACGCTGCTCCAATTAAGTTCCGGTTTTCGATAAAATTCGCTGTTTTATCGAAGGAATATCGTTTTGAGAGTATCGAAGCGCTGTCTGAGTGCTGAGTCACCACCTACTCAGGTGAGTGCATGGTCCCTTTCATCTTACACATAGATATGAAGTATTTTAATATAAATTACGTGCTATGTGTGCATATTGATTGAATACTTGTTGTCTATGCTGGATGAATGATTTATACATGTTTTAAATGATTTAAACTGTATATTTATTTTATATCTACAAATATGTTGGGATAAAACATGGGTAGATGAAATAGTGGTGAGTAATGAAATAAAATAATGAGAGATAGGTGATGATAGATAGGTGATTATGAATTGGTGATGTAGGATACTACAACCTTGTCCGACAATTTGGAGATGTAGTCATCTACCAGAGTATAGATGGCGACCACGGACTATTATAGACAACCCCGTGGAAACACCAGCAGGCTAGCAACCTATAGGTGATGAATTACGAGTTTAGGCGATGTTGTAACTACGTATTCATGCGATGATAGTCTAACCCTTATTATGAAGTACGAGTCCAGGCGATGTTGTGGCTACATATTCATGCGATGATAGACTAACCCTTATCAAGATTTACAAGTCCAGGCGATGTTGTGGCTGCGTAATCATGCGATGATACCCTAACTCTTGCTAGACACATATTGAGGGAGTAATCCCCGGATTAGTATTGTCTATGCAATGTAGGCGATGATCCTTAGGTAAAGTTCGTAGGAACAATCATATAAGGAAATACGATGTAAGGAGATGAGAAGTAAATATGATATAGGAGATGACCCTTGAGATAATATCTTTAGGGAAGACTAAAAGAAGATAATGGGGATGGGTAATTGGGTTGATTGTTTGATTGTTTAAACATAATAACTATATTATTGTGGGTTGAAAACCCTATGTACTCACCAGGTTTCCCAACCTGACCCACTCAGTTTATTTACATCACAGGTGACGATATGAAGTAACATTACACTGAGAGATTTAAAGAGATGTAGATCACTAGTGTAGATAATTGTAAGTTCTGTTAATGCTTATGTTTCTGTATTAACAATGACATCCCAAACGTTTTAAAATGAAATAAATACGTTTCTTCGAAAATGTTTTAATAACGTATTTATCGTGTTTTTCTGGGAACAAATTCTGCAACATTTTTATAAAATGAAGTACTCTGATTTTTATAAAGCATAAACAAAATCGGTCTTTTCTGGCCGTGATAATGGGGATGTCACAGACGAGTTGGGAGCCCCAAACTCATCGAGTAGAGATCATAAGGGCCGCACATTTTAAGTAACTTACTTGACGAGTTGGGAGGCCTCAACTCGACGAGTAGACTGACAGATATGAAACCCTAATTTTCGGGTTTTGTACCCTATTTAAACACCTTAACCTTAAGGTGTTGGCCTCATTTCCAGTCTCCAAGTCCCTAACCCTAAAGTTATTGTGAGTGATTGTGAGTCATTCTAAGTGTTTTTAGTGTGTACTTGAAGCCATTGGAAGAAGGAAAAGCTTGAGGACTCAAGAAGGAGCTTATAGATCCAGAATCCTTGCCTCATCCACGACATTTTGCTGGTATAAAGCTTGAACCTTGCCTTATAGTTGTTTAGATCTTCTTTTAGGGTTATGTTGCTTGGTTTTGATCCAAATATCATGATCCTTGGGAGTTGGACGTCCCAAATGGGTTAACATTTCAGATCTAAGGTCATGAGGGGTTTTCATGGCATCAAGGTGCCAACTTTATGGCCATGGAAGTCCCATGCAACCTTTAGACCATCATTTTGGCCATTTGGAGCTTCTAATGGCTATGCATGTAGAGAAAGCTGAGACTTTACGTGATCTTTTTGTCCCTAGAGTCCAGATCTATGACTTCATGGTCTATCTTGTTGTTTTGGTGGTGTTTGGATTAAGAATTTGACCTTTTTAGGTTAGGGTTTGAGCTTAATCCCTTTAGGAAAGGTATTAATGGGTAAAGTTGGAAACTTTACCCTTCTAGAGGCATTTCCAATCTAGATATGGAGTATAAGGTGTAGATCTGAAGAGTAAAGGTTTAATGTATTAACAAGGGCTAACAAACTCAAGAACTCGACGAGTTCATAGAGGAACTCGACGAGTTGGGTTGAAGTGTCCCGATTCTGTTAAAAAGGAAGAACTCAGCGAGTTGGAGGAAAAATCGATGATTTGGGTTGCGATTTTACGATTTTATGATTCATGGGAACTAGGCGAGTTGAAGGGCAAACTCGACTAGTTGAGTCCACTCAGAGCATTGACTTTGACTTTGACCTAGACTTGACTTTGACCATACTTGACCCTAAAGGGTTATGAGTATGAAATTGTATTTAAGGGGTTGTTTTGTTTCAAGGAGTGAGTAACGCTGATTCCGAGCAAAGATGTTTCAGCTATCATTCGGAATTTGAGGCGAGTTTCCTCCTGGATTGAACGGGTCGAAGGCACCAATGTCGACCCGTGTATATTATGTGTGCTAATTAGTAGCTAAGTGTGGGCAGGGACCGTATCTTAGGATTACTTGAGTATGGATATGGAATGGATTGGTAGATTTTGGTTATACATGTTGTATGTGTGATACTTGTATGTGTTTCTTAGTTAGTTGAGTGTGGGCAGGGCCCGTATCTCATTATTAGATGAGTGTGGGCGGAGATCTTAACTCCTAGTTAGCCGAGTGTGAGCGGGGCACATATCTCCTAGTTAGCTGTGTGTGGGCGAGGACCGTATCTCACTAAGTGTGGGCGAGACCCATATCTCCTTGAGTGTGGGTGGGGCCCGTATCTCCTAGTTGCATGTTATGTGTATGGTATGTGGTAGTTTGGGGGAAATTCACTAAGCTTCGTGCTTACGGTTTTCAATTTTGGTTCCAGGTACTTCCGGTAGCAAAGGGAAGAGCTCGAGATGACTGCATTGAATACACGATGATGTTTAGCTTGGGATGTTTACTCTAATATATTTGACATATGTTTTTGACATGGATATACCGCTTATGATGTTTTGAGATACTATGACTTATGTTTTGATGAGATGACTTTAATAACTATGGTTGATGATTTAAAAATTAATTTTTCTGGGACCATATTTTTTAGTGTTACAAGTTGGTATCAGAGCCTTGGTTTGAGGGATTCGAGCACACTCTCGGGTATGTCTAAAATCAAACTAAGGACTTGATATGAAAATTTTCAAAAGAAAATCATTTTTATAAAAAGGATTTTTAAAAGAGAAAAGGGTATGGTGCATGCAATCAGCCGAGCTCAAGTAAGTTCTCCCAAATTAACCATACACGTTTATGTTATGATATGAATTGTGAATATGTGAACTGCATAGTAGATTAGGGCTAAGGATCTAGGAAGGATGCCTTGTATGCCTACTGTATGAGCTTATTGAACTGTATGCTAGTACTAATTAGTTAGTGATATGAGAGCTTGATTAGGATATGCTTGGTTTTGTTTACTCGATGCCCGAATGCTGCTTTCTTTGTGCTTTTAGGAGTTCTAGCTATCTTTAACTAACTAGTAAACGAGTACTCTAAGTTACATATTATGAGGACTAAATAATTTTAGAAGGTTAGGTTTAGCCTTATTTCGCAGCTCTTATTTGAGTCCAACCGTTGTAGGGAGAAACCTCTCATTCGAAGAATTTTCTAGTCTTAGTAATATGTAATGGTATTCACGAGATAGTTAGGGAAAGGTAGCAGGGACTTCTTATTCAGCTGTTGGTGGAGAGTGGGTCAGAGATTACCCTAGGGTAAGCCTAGGATGAGATTAGCGAGTAATGAAAGGGACTTGGTGGAGTCAATGCAATTCTTGAGGAAAGTACGGGTAAATGTGGAAGGGAGTATGGGCCCATATTACTGAAAGCAGAGGATCCGTACTCGAGTCAAGGAGGGTCGAGATGAACCCAAAGAACTTGTGTGTGTGATGTTGGGTTAGATGTCTAAGCTTGTAACTATTATTGGTATGTGCTCGACCCGAAAGTAGCATGGTCCATTTGGGTTGTACTTCACCAGAACAATTTGTATGGATAGTCTTTTGAGAATAGTATGTCTATGGTTTATTAATATATTATAAGTTATAATATATTAATATGAAATCATATTATTTAATTAGTATTGATCAAGAATTAATTTAGTTATCAAAAGTAACTAATTAAATATAGACTCTTGTATATATATATATATATATATATATATATATATATATATATATATATATATATATAGGACCAAGTTTATTTAGGATGGGCTAAGCTTGCATGGATAGTCCATAGAGTTTTAATCCATGGATCCTATGGAAATGAAAGGTCATGGGTATTAGGGTTTACATGAATGTAACACTAATCCTCCATACTATATAAAGAGGTCTTTGACACATGAAATGGCACTAGTGTGTGAGTGAACAAGAGTGGGCCGATTTCTAGTGTGATTACTATTCTCTCAAGTTTTCCAAGGTGTTTTAGTGATTTGTGATTCCACTTGAGGCATCCACATTATTTGGGCTAGGCTCTTGAAGCTCCAAGGAACCAACCACTACAAAAGGTATGTCATCCCACTAAGTTTTATGTTACAAGTACCCCATGGTATGTTAGTTAGGATGAGAACCTTGGAAAAATCATATTTGCATGCATAATAGAGAAAACATAGATCCAATGTTTCTAGGGTTGCATGTATATCATAGGAGTGTTAGAATGCTCAAAACCTAATAGTGGTATCAGAGCCTAGGCTTGTTTTCATTATACTTGATGCAAAATGCTTTAAAAAGTCGAAAAACTGTTCACTGTTCAGTGGAATCGCCGAGTCCATGGGGGGACTCGACGAGTCCAAGTGCAAACTCATCCTACTCGTCGAGTAGGCTCTTGCACTCGACGAGTAGGAGGCCCTGTTTGCAAATTTTCGAATTTTGCTGCTGGAAATGGACTAGAATCATTACCCTAAAATGTTTTGGACTTATAAAACCTGTTTTTGGTGTAGTAATGGTTATGCTAATCCATTTCAATGGTTCTTATCACTTGTTCAAGTTTTATATATGTTTATATGATTCTTGAAATTGTTGATATGAATGTTCATACTTATGAATTTTAGTAGATGATAGGAATTATTTGCAAATTGTTTGTTAGTGTAATTCTTGATCTAAATGCTAATTAATGGACTCCATAACTTGTCCTCAAGTTATGGAATTCCAAAAGTCTTTTTTTTAAAACCATTAAAACTCATAAGTTATAGAAATGAAAAGTTTTTGAATAGTTTCAAAACTTGCCCCCAGTTTTTGGAATTTGTAAAGTCTCGCACACACTTTAATTCCAAACCCTAGAGTTTTAAAAGTTAAAATTCAACCCTTATACTTTATAGTATTATAAGTTTATATATATATATATATATATATATATATATATAAATATATATATATATATATATATATATATATATATATATATATATGTATGTATAAGAGCAAGTCAGTCTTACTGTTAGTAGGCCTCATTCACGAAGCCGGTCTATAAGGGGGTATAAGGTTGTTGCCTATAAAATGGCAGCTTAATGGATGTCCACTCTCACCCACCGCTTCCTTAATTGGTGGAGGGTTGTTAGCCAAACGGGTAGGACAATGACTATAATTCTCATTATAAGTATAATGATAAATATAAAGTAACTAAACCTTTTATTAATTCCCAATCATAGTTACTTTAGGAAAATGTGAAGATGGTGCTAACCCATGAAATTACACTTTGTACCTTACCATGTCGTTGGTGGAGCGTGTGTGGGTAACCGGCACACTAACATGGACTAGTAAGAGTGGAAAACGGTGACTTAATATTTATCATAGATCGGTGGAGCGTGTATGGGTAATCAACACATCGATTAGGTGATAAAATTAAGGGCACCAAGTTAATTTGCATGGTTATTCACACCTTGTTTGTGATCCTCAGCATCCCAGTCACAAACTTTAGAGGGCACAATCGAGATTTAAACATGCCATTGAAAAGTTCAATGAATCTCAAAACATCTAGGAGTTTCAATCCAATTAAAACCTAATACCTATTTCGTTTTTCATGGTGGAAATTGGTGAATCGTCATTTGCCTACCTTCAAATATTTTATAGTTTGGATTACAACATCCCTCTTCCAAGTTATAAAATATTGTGTTGGGTCCTAGCCTTAATATTTCAAATTGGGTGTTATATTAAGGACTTAAATCAACTAACTTGAATTTCTCCCATTATAGATGTCTAGTTCAGACAACTATGGTCTTCCCAAATCCTTTGGAACAAGCTTTCCTAATGAAGATGATGTCTTACGATTGGATCATGGAAATCATACTTGTCTTCCTCCACCTCCTCCAATTATTCTCCCTGACCCACAAGCTTAAAGACTTGAAAAATTCAAGGTCACTCAAGCCCTACTTGTAATGAAACATGAAGATGGAAGGCCTGTGTGTTCTCAAGTCTTGGAGATGAAGTCACATATCGACAGCCTGAGAGTGTTGGGTAGCAAAGTCTCAAGGAAGTTGGCCGTTGACTGGGTTCTTCAATCACTTCCTAAGTCGTATAGTGAGTTCATTAAGGACTACTATGTGACAGACCATGACATGAACCTCATTGATCTTACTTATTTGCTTGTTGCTGTTGAATCAGAAACGTTTTGGCGCACTGGAAAAGTAAATTTGGGTGGAAGATCTACTTCTCAGACTTCCATGGACATTGGCAATGGTAACATTGGAAGCCCAGAAAAGCTTTCTCTTCCCAATGGAAAGGGATCGACCTTGGTCAACCCGGTTGACCCAAAAGTAAAGGGAAAGGCTAAGTCTATGATAGTCCCATGTACCATTCCCAAAGAGTCTATATGTTTTTATTGTCAAGAGAAGGGGCATTGGTTGTGAAGATGCCCTGACTACCTGAAAGATCTGAGAGAGGGAAGAATCAAAAACTTTAACTCTGCTTCCGTTAAGTACACTATCTGACTCTGTTAAGTTTTTAATTATTGATTCTTAATACATGTGTAAAACCTAGAATCAGAAAGACCAAGAAAGGAAAGGAAACCCTAAGTCAAAAGGGGTCAACTCGTCGAGTCTAAGAAAGAACTCGATGAGTCAGAGCAGGATCCGTGAGCAAGATTAAGTGACCAACTCAATGAGTCGGCGAGTGGAATCGGCGAGTCCAAGGCAATCTCCTTAGTTATGAAGATAGACTCGACGAGTTGTTCATACAACTCGGTGAGTCATGGTCTAGACATTCATACGATGATAATGAACTCGACGAGTTCAAGGGTGAACTCAGCGAGTCGATTGAAGATAGTCTCGAAGTGTTAGATGAAGGAGAAATCGTCGAGTTCTCGCTAGACTCGACGAGTGGAGTCGAGGTTGTTTGGGATTTGAAGAGCATGGACTCGGCGAGTTGGTAGAACAACTCGGCGAGTCGAGTCAACTGGAAGGTTGACTTTGACAAGAACTTTGACCTTGAGAAGGACTTGACCAGAGTTGACCTAGTTCACTTCTGGAGGACAATTAGGCTAAGTGTTATTATTGGTATTGGTAGCTCGGGGAGATAGAGGAGCAGCGGTTTGGAGAGTTGTCGGATAGCAGCCAGAGGGGTATCAGAAGAGTTTATGCTACTATGATATTCCGAACCAAGGTCCGATGTCGGGCGGGAGCCCAAGGAATGTTTGCATGTTAGATTATACTTGTAACATCCTGTTTCAGATTGTTCGTGATTAGGGTTCATGAGCCGCGAGCCGGGCATAAGGAGGTCTCGGGTTGCAGCGAGTTGCCAAAGTGTAGGGCATCTCATCACCTATCCGTAGATATGAGGATCTTCGGAATCTGAAGGTATATCAAAGAAGCTATGATAGTTTGGAAGTTATGGCAAGTTGGGTCCTTATTGAGAAATGGGTGGCATCGGGTACGCTGGGCGTAAGTATGGTTATGCTTAGCGTACCTATGAGCGTGGAATGGACGCAAGGACCACCTAGTACGCTGGGCATACTAGGCGCTAAAGGAAAACCCTAATTCAAGTAGTATCCCTATTTAAAGAATGAGATGGTCTTATTTTTGGCCACCTTCCTTAGTCATTAAACTCTCTCAAACCCTAATACCCGTTCTTGAGCTTGTGGGTGGCCATGTTGAGCTTATATGTGTTATTGTGGGCTCTTTGGAGTTAAGAAGGAGCATGGAAGAGAATGGAGTTGAAGTCTAGGCCTTGGATCTGAGCATTCTTGGGGCTAGAGCATTATTTGAAGGTAAAAAGCTCAAAGCTTTCCCATTCTTTTGATCTATACTTAGTATGGTCCATTTTTAGGGTTTTATGTCCCAAGATTTGAACTTTGTGAGTTGGTGAACTCTAGAGCTTAATAAAATGTCCTTTTAAGTGTTTTTAGTGGTAAGGAACCATAAAAATGAGATCTTGATCATGAGAATCAGCCCATGCATGAGCTATGTGCATTTTGGGTTAAGAAAGTAAGAGTTTCATGTGTTGTGACCTTATTAGCCACTCTAGGGCCTAAAGTCATTAACTTTATGGAGTAAGAGATGGTAGGAAGCCCAGATCTAAGAGATGAGTTAAGGTCTTAATGGATTAAGACCCAGAAAGTTGAATAAGCAAAAACTGAGAGTATACGCAGCGTAATTCCAGTACGCCCCACGTAATGGGTTGAGGTCCCTGATTAGTTTCTTGCACGCTTGAGTACGCTGAGCGTACCAAGGAGGTACGCCCCGCGTAATCTCTCTGGATGCCTTTGGGCTAGGCTTTATTGATGGGCCTTAAGTGTTGGACCGAATCTTTGGGCATGTGTATTTGAGACTTTGAGCAGAGAAATAATATAATTATGCCTTGGGCCCTTGGGTTGGGCTTGTCATGTAGGTTGAGGTTTGGGTCTCGGAGAAGCCCATTTATCATTGGGCCTTGGTGGGCCCAATGGGCTTAGGGCATTAATGGGCTCATAGGTGGTCTATCTTTAGACCCAATAAGCGAGAGGTTAGACTTAGCTCCTAATTGAGATAATTGTGGGTTTTGCACAGAAGTAGAGGCTGGTGCGTAGCAGCAGTGTTTATAGGAGCTGTTCTTCACCCAAGGTGAGTTTTCTCACTATACTTTACCTAGAGTGGTAATTAGAGTTATGTGACAGAGATATTTTGTATGCCATTTATATGATGTGATACACTACATTATTTCTATGTGATTTATGCTATGTATGTTTCAGAGTTTACAGAGTTAGGATTGGGAGGTCCACAGAGTTAGGCCCAGAGGGTCGACAGAGTTATGGGAATGGAGGCTCCCACTGAGACACATTGACTAGAGGGTCAAATAGAGTTAGAGCCTCGAGTGGCTAATATGTGTTATATGTGGTATTTTGGGGAACTCACTAAGCTTCGTGCTTACCGTGTTATGTGTTATGTGTTATGTGTTTTAGGTTTTCTTCTCAAGATCACGGGACGACACCGACTTGATTGTACACACACCAGAGAAAGAGTTAGGAGGATCCTGGATTAATAATGGAGTTGTGTTTTGTAATTGAATAAAAGAGATTTTTATATGATATGTTATGAAGAGTATGCATTTTAAAAATGAAAAATTATTTTAAATTTTCACGTCGTTACAATACTTGTTGTCTGTGTGATACTTGTATGTGCCTGGTAGGGAGGTGACTGTGGGCGAGGTCCCGTATCTCACAACTAGCAGAGTATGGACGGAGTTCTGTATCTCATTAGTAGTAGAGCAGGGGCGAGGCCCGAGATAGGAGAGGAGTGAGTGTGGGCGGGGCCCGTATCTCACTTACAGCAGGAGCTTGGACGGGGTTCCATGACTCACCAGTAGCAAGACAGAGGCGAGGCCTTAGAACAGGAACACAGTATGATATGTTCAGTTTATGTGTTAGGTGCTAATGTTAGATGTAGTATGTGTTTAGCGGGCAGGGCCCAAAGACAGGCGGGGCCTAAGAGAAATAGATCTGTATAACGAGCGGGGCTCGAAGCCAGGCGGGGCCTGGGTTCGGCGAGGCCGATGTAGCGGGCGTGGCCTAGTGCTTGCAGTATGTGATTATGCATGGTATGTGGTAGGTTGGGGAACTCACTAAGCTTCATGCTTACAATTTTCAGTTTTGGTTTCCGGTACTTCCGGTAGTTGAGGGAAGAGCTCGGGATGATCGCATGACACATACCATTGATTATTCAGCTTGGGATGTTTTACTCTGATAAAATTAATATATTCTGAGATTATACTTTGAATTGACATGATGCTTATGTATGACTTGGTAATTATGGTTTGAATAATGATTTTAAAAATAAACTTTTTGGGTCGTGTTTTTGGGATGTTACAACATGATGTGACTAGGTTGCATGTTGATGTTTACCAGGATCAAGCAAAGGGAAGGAAACTTAAAGGAAGTGTATGTTGAATCTGATCGCGAAGATGGATTTCAATCGCATGGTTCGAAGATCGGATTTTCGAGCTGCTGCTTAGGAGTTATGATAGATTGCTAGGAAATATGTAATAACATAGTTTTCATTTAAATTTGCATTGTAAGGAAAAAGTTTTTTTTTCCACATTTAATAAATAAATAAAATTTCTTTTATTTTATATCTCCTTGCAATGACATTTATGAAAAATTCATGTTTGTATGTTTCTAGCAATATTGGAAATATGAATTTGATTCTTTCATTTATGGTAGTGTCTAAATGTACCAAATAAGGAAAGATTCTCATCAACCAAGTCGCAATTGGACAAAAACTTGGAATCATGCAAGTTGTATTGTATGATGAATGAGAATTTTCAGTTTTCGAAAATTAAGACTAATTCTGTAACAACTCGATATTTCAGGTCAATATAGTGAATTAAAGTAAAATATTGTAACCTACATTTGATAGTAAAAATAGCGTCAAAAATGAAATGTTCAAAAATCTGAATTCGAATGTACTAAGTGGTAGATATCGAAACAAGGTTTTCAGAAATATAGAGAACACTAAAATCCGAGTTATAACGAAGAAGTTATGACCAATCGAAGATCCGCAACAAAACGTGTAAAACACTGTTAAGCATAAAATGCGAAATTTCAATAAAATACCTTTTTAGCCTTAGGTATCTAAATGAAATTCGCATATATCATTAAACCGTAAACATACATAAAAAAATGTCCAAATCTAACTTCGTATGAGGAAGTTATGATTTTTCTAAGTTTCAGATACAACAGTAGACAGCTAAAAACTCGAAATAGAGATCGAGCAAATTTTAGCCGACACAACCTAAATGAGAATCGAAGATCTCAACAATAGTAGTGCAATGGTAAAAGACAGACGAAAATGGACGTCGGATGAAGAAGTTATGGATTTTTAACGGACTTTTCCAGTCCCGTCCTGTTAAAAACATAATATTAAAAATAAAGTCAAAGTTAGCCGACGGATTCTAAACGAAAGTTGTAGAGCATAATCTCACCTATGCATGGATATAAAGAACGTAAAAATTGAAGCTCGTATGCGAGAGATATGAATTTATGAAGTTTGGGACACGAAACCCCACACTGTCAGAAAACTCATGATGTGAGCTGTTGACTGATGTGTGCCAGAGACAGGCTATTAGATGTCACGTCTACGGAAGGTATAAGAACCAAACTCACGACGTGAACCATCCCATGTTCATGACGTGAATCCCAAAAATGCACCCTATAAATAGAAAACGAAGGTATCGGGTTTAGGCTGCTCAATTCTACTATCCTTTCTACTTTTACTTTGTGTTAGGCATCCCAAGACTATCCCGATGCCCCGGTTATGTGTCCATGCCCTGACAGAAGCCTGAAGTCCCGAAGTTCCGAAGAAACTTGCTTCTTTCCAGTCGAAGTGTTGCCCAAGTTAAGCATCGTCTTCATCAAACCGTCACTCTTACCAAGTGAGTTCATACCCATATCACTACACTTTCAAATGCTTTTAAACACTTTTAGGGGGGGGGGGGGGGGGGATACAAGTAAACACACGGTTAAACTCGTGTGAAAACATCAATCTTTTGCTATACTTTTCATACTGTTGTTATAACTATCATACGAAAATGTTTGCATGCAAAACATCATACGACACCACTTTACCCTCTCGGGATGAAATGTGTTTATAAATAATAACATGCTTTATTTATCTATTTGCATAACATATCATGACAAGGGTAACCATTCCAACTATAACATTACGTATAGATAAGAAAATACATATCATTATTATGCCTTTATCAACACTGTAAAAAGGGTAATCATTTCAGACATAAACATATACATTTCAAAAATACGTGACTTAATTGAGAATATGTTAGTCATTCGACTTCATCGTACCTATCAAGGTATACAAGAAATCCCTGTTTTATAACCAGAGTCTCCATACAGAGAACATGATAAGTGTGTATAGATCTATACGGGTCTGATGATCTCACACCCTAGCTGTAAGCTACAGCCAGACCGGTAGGTTAAGGGTAACAAGTGTCATAACAATTCGACGCCTGAAGAACATTGCTACAGGCAAATCCATCATAGTACGGTTATGAAAACTCACAGGATAGACAATTATTATGGTATTATGTTTTTACGGGAAAAGTAATATTATAGTTATTTTTACATGAAAATACAAGCTTCCTATAGTTTTGTTCACTAATAAATTATACACCATCATTTTAAGCATGACATATTTACTTACAGGTTACAGTCTTGGGCATTTAAGACTGCTTCTCACTTTTAGGAAAATATAGGATTTTCCTGGTTCAATACTTTCATTTCATACAAACAACGATTCATAGCTCATTTTATAAGAAAATATCAGATTTTCTAGAAAACAAACGTGAACTTTCGAATGGCATACATTTACACAAATATCTACTTATGAACTCACCAACTTAATTGTTGACACTTTTTCTTTGAAATAACTTATATTCTCAGGGAATCGCTAAAGACCAGGTTAGCAACTACTTTTAGGGACTAATGCTCATGAGTTAGTAACATCTTTTGGAGCATCATATTGTATTTGACTTTTGAAACATGTAATACAACAATCATGTCAACTTTTCAAATATTTATTATGGTGGTGTGTACTTTCTTTACTATTCAATTGTGACGATACTGTACATGACGTCCACCGCCCCTAAATGTTTTCGCCGTTCAGGTTTGGGGGTGTGACAGATTTGTATCAAAGCATGGTTTTACAGTGAACTAAGTATATCAAAACCTTTTTTGATATACAACTATAAATACAACTGGGCAAAAACACTCTTATTAAGAGATATACTTTTAAAAATATAATTTTATTAAAAGTATACATGCATACAATACATAACGGTAACAATATCATAAGGAAAACAATATAGAAGTATATAGATGAGTTGTGCACTACATGTATGCCTTGGAATATGTAATCGGGAATGGGATGAATATAGTCTGATCAACTATATTTATCCGAGAACTGACTAACATATGTCAGGGAATAGTTGCAGTGGACGACAAGCCTAAAACTTACCAAACATATAATATTTAGAATCAAACATAAAATTTAGAATACTATAGGAGTATTTTGTAAATGCAATAGTTTAACCTTGATGTTAAAATTTATATGCTTTAGTGTTTAGAAAATTCTCATATCCCTTTTCTCACTTAGATAACATGGCTGGATTCCATCTCCCTGGCAACTCGTACTTTCCCAATCAAGGAGTCGAAGAATGGCTTGAAGTTGAACCCGAGAACGAGAACCCGGTGGTCCCAGCAGAAGAAGACCCTGAGGAGAGTTCTGAGGAAGAGAATGAGGAGGAAGTCCAAGAAGACTCAGATTCAGAACCGGAGGTCTACAATCCACCCCAAGTTGCTGAAAATCCTAACCCTCGTCCGACTTTTCAAGGCCCGACGCCTCTGTGGGCGGTGAACTTGGGCAGGTGGAGCCACGAGCAGGGACAACCACCTCCCTACAACGGAGATCGTAGTTACTACAACCTGAATGAGGGAGGCTCAGTAGACCGAGTCCTTCCTATTATGGTTCGTCATATTTCTCGCAATGTCGAGCAGGGAAGAGTGAACTTCGATCAAGTTATGGAGATCCGTGCTAACTCCGGAGTCAACACAGTTCGTCTTCGTCATCTGACCGATGAACGGGACTTTGAAAGGTCTCGTACCGACGCCTTATAGGTGGAAATGAATGCCTATCAATTTGATACCAAGGATCTTCATTAGAACTAGGTGGCACTGCAAAGACGTGTATGGGAAACGGAACAACAGCTGGATGAAGCCAGGGCTGAATCAAGTACCAACCAGAACAACTCCTGACGCAAATAGAGTCTACTCTACTTTGTCTTTTGGATATATTTTAGGTATTTTTATAGACTCTAGTATTAACTTCCTGCTTATGTTAAAGACCTTGAACTTTCAGTCTGTTAGGTCTTAGTGCTGTCAAAACTTTCTCATTACTGGTTTGATGTAAGACCTACACCAAGGTCATTTTTCCCGAACTTGTTACATCTTTAATGCCAATGATATTGAAAGACATCTAAACTCATGGGAAATATTTATCCAAATGCTTTCATCCCTCTATCGTTAGATCTCTATTTCAATCATACTCTCATTTGTTTTGTTGGGCTATGGTAATTTAGTCCATGGACTACTCTCATTATTCTTACTGTCATCTTCATCTTTGTATACTTTTAGTTGAGCGATGCCTCTTCGCGGATCTGCATGCCGTGTCAACAACGCAACACCGATGCCACCGCCACCACCTCCACAATATGATCCTGTCATGGTACAAGCTGTTATCACTGCAGTAGTAGCATCTGCTCTAACGCAAATAAACACTAACGGTGCTAGCGGAACTGGAAGCAGTACCAACCACTTGAATCATGGCACTGGCCATGGTCATACCAGGGAATGCACATACAATGAATTTTCAAATGCGAAGCCAAAGACTTTTGACGGGGTAGTAGGATTCATTGCACTTATGTAATGGTTCGAGAAGATCGAAACGGTCTTCGAGATCTGTGCATGAACGAAAACAAGCAAAGTCAAGTTCGCTGCTTGCACTTTCTCTGATCGAGCCCTCACCTAGTGGAAGGGCCATGTGAAAGCCCTATCTCTCCCAGTTTCTAATGCCATGAGCTGGGAAGATCTCAAAATCTTGATTTTGGAAGAATACTGTCCGAGGGGAGAAATCCAAAAGTTGGAGCAGGAGTTATGGAACCTTAGGATGACTGGATCGGACCTAGCCACTTACACGGCTAGGTTCAGTAATTTGTCAGCCTTGTGCCCAGGTATGGTAAACCTGGAACCGAAGAAGGTGGAGATGTACATTTTAGGATTGTCACTCCAGATCCAAGGGCATGTCCTGGCTTCTAACCCAATCACGTTTCACAGCGCGAAGTGCTTGGCTCAACGATTGATTGATCATGGTGTTAAATAGGGTACTATTACCACTGCTTCCGAGCCACCAAAGGAGACAGAGGACCGAAGGAAACCCTAGAACAAGAGAAAAGGGCAAACCACGCATGAGAACCCCAAGAGGAAACAGTTAGTGACAGCTCACGCTGTTACTATCCCTACCACCCTACACCAACAAAGTTGTACATCAGCAACCTGCTGAAGTGAAATAGATGCAACTTTCATCACCATAGACCCTGCCGTGAAATGCATTGAACTAGGTGCAACATGAAGGGACACACTGTCGGCTTCTTCACGGAACCAACCCAACCGGCCGCTCCAACCGCAAATATCAGAATAGGCCGTACTTGTTACGAGTGTGGAGGAACGGGGCACTTCTGAAGGGATTGTCGGAAAGGAAACATTGGGAATGCTGGTAGAAGAGGTCGAGTACTCGCAATGGGACAAGAGGAAGCCATTGCCGATCCCACGGTGGTTACGGGTACGTTTCTCCTTGATAACTCTTATGCGTGCATTCTATTTGATAGTGGAGCGGAGAGGAGTTTCGTGGGCCACAATTTTAAAAATATACTCAAACAAACACCCCAGTCATTAAGCGAAACATTCATAGTAGAAATGGCTAACGGAAAGACAGAAGGCTCTAAAGAAATATACTTAAACTGTACCCTCGCACTAAACAACAATTCTTTTCCAATCAACCTCATGCCGGTTTCAATAAAAAGTTTCGATATTATCATAGGCATGGATTAGCTGAGTTATCACTGAGCGGACATTTTATGTTATGAAAAGGCCGTTTGCTTAATCTGCCAAATGGCAAAACCCTCATTATTTATGGAGATAAACCCAATACAAATCTTTGTATCATCTCTTGTGTCAAAGCTCAAAAATATTTACGCAAGGAATGCCATGCATTCTTGGCACACCTCGTGGATGTAAAACGAGGAGTAGAAGACATCAAGAGCGCGCTTGATGTCTATGATTTTCCCGATGTCTCCCCCGAAGATCTTCCAGGAGTACCTCCTGCAAGACAAGTCGAATTCAGAATCGACTTAATTCCTGGAGCCACCCCTATAGTCAAAGCACCGTATCGTTTAACCCTAGAAAAGATGCAAGAATTATCCAGTCAACTGAACGAATTGCTCATCAGATTCATCAGACCAAGCTTCTCACCATGGGGAGCACCATTGTTGTTCGTAAAGAAGAAAGACGGATCGTTTAGAATGTGCATCGACTACCGAGAGCTAAACAAACTCACCATTAAGAACCGGTATCCCCTGCCACGAATAGACGATCTATTCGATCAACTCCAAGGGGAAAATTACTTTTCAAAGATCAATCTGAGATCGGGATATCACCAGCTACGAGTCCTGGAAAGTGATATTCCTAAGACGACTTTCCGAACAAGATACAGTCACTACAAATTTGTAGTGATGCCTTTCGGGTTAACCAATGTACCGCCGTGTTCATAGACTTAATGAATTGGGTATGTCATTCGTTCCTGGACAAATTTGTGATCGTATTCATAGATGACATACTCATTTATTCAAGGAGTAAAGAAGAACATGGTCAGCACCTGAGACAAGTCTTGGAGACACTACGAGCAGAGAAGCTTTACGCAAAGTTCTCGAAGTGCGAATTTTGGATTAGGAAAGTGGACTTCCGAGGTCATGCGGTCAGCGAAGAGGGAATCCACGTGGACCCTTCCAAAATCAAGGCAATCAATAATTGGTGAGCACCAAAGATGCTAACCAAAATTCGCCAATTTCTAGGCCTTGCTGGCTATTACCGCAGATTCATACATAACTTCTCCAGCATTGCAAAACCCCTTACCACCCTAACTCAAAAGGGTGTAGCTTTCAACTGGGGAGAAAAGCAAGATGCTGCATTTCAGCCTCTGAAGCAAGCCCTATGCAGTGCACCCATTTTGTCTCTCCCAGAGGGGACATAAGACTTCGTAGTATATTGAGATGCATCCAAGCAAGGGTTGGGATGTGTGCTAATGCAGTGAGGAAAGGTTATTGCTTACGCCTCACGACAACAAAAAACACACGAATTCAACTACACCACTCATGATCTAGAGCTTGGAGTAGTAGTGTTCGCTCTGAAAAATTTGGAGGCACTACCTATACGGTACAAAGTGCGCTATCTTCACAAACCTTAAAAGCCTTCAACACATATTCGATCAGAAGGAGCTAAATATGAGGCAACAAAGTTGGGTTGAGCTACTCAACGACTACGAGTGTGAAATTCATTATCATCCTGGAAAAGCCAATGTAGTGGCAGATGCCCTAAGTCGAAAGGAGTACTCTGGTCGAAGAGTGAAAGATCTAACCATGGCAATCCATTCACACCTGTCAACACAAATCAAGGAAGCCTAACTAGAAGCCTTGAAACCAGAAAACGTGATAGGTGAAGCACTTAGAGGAATGGACATGAATTTAGAAATCAAAAGTGACGGAGTTCGTTATCTCATTAATCGAATCTGGACACCGAAGTTTGGTGGATTCAGAGAGGTGGTCATGAATGAAGCACACAAGACTCGATACTCCGTACAGCCTCAGGTCTACTCTATTGATGGCCAAACATGAAAGGAAACATTGCTACCTATGTTGGTAAGTGCTTAACTTGTGCCAAAATCAAGGTAGAACATCAAAAACCCTCAGGTCTACTCCATCAGCTCGAAATACCTGAGTGGAAGTGGGATTAGATTACCATGGATTTCATAACCAAACTACCCAAGTCGTAAGGTGGTCACGATACCATTTGGGTGATCGTCGAATGTAACATCCATATTTTCAGGGATATCATTGGGTATGTTAATCTTGATATTGAAGGAGAGACTCGACGAGTTGAGGGTCCAACTCGTTGAGTCGAATTGAGTTGCTCGTGTGAATTTAATGAAAGGACTCGACGAGTCAAAATGTGGGACTCACCGAGTAAGTACTGGGCGGAGAAACCCTAATTTCATGGATTTGGGACCTATTTAAAGGCACTTATAGCCTCATTTGCGGCTACCCTTCCTTGATAGAAAACCCTAAACGTGCATAGAGAGCCATGAGAGTCTTGGAAGCTAAAACTTGGAATAGACTAGTGCATCTCTTGAGGAGAAAAGGAGATCATCCAACAAGGAAGCTAGAGAATCAGTAGATCCGGTGTACCTCCGTGCAAGGGCTTGAGTAAGAGGTAAAAGCTTGCACCTTTCTTATTATTTTTCTTAGATCTTGTTGATAAGGAAGATTAGGGTTTCTTCCACCATTGTTGGGACTTTGAATGCATTAGGTCCCTTTTGAGGTCTAGATTTCAGATCTGGACTCTGTGAGGTCCAAAGAGTCCAAAGATGATAGCTTTATTTAGCCATATAAGACTTATTGTGGTTAATCATCCTTGTTAGAGTTATATTGGCATTATGAGCCCTATATGCCATGTTTAAACGTAAAGTTTTCAACTTTACGTGTCAATCGACCCTTAGGATGGTAGATCTAGTGTTTGGGGTGATGGATCTTCCTTAAATCATTGGAATGAGGAATCTGATCGAAGGGACTCGCCAAGTCCATGGCCTGACTCGACGAGTCGGTTAGGGTTTTTCCCGATGAGCTTGTTCATGCGATAACTCGGCGAGTTGGGAGTCAACTCGACGAGTTGAGCTGGACTTTCTGGAGATCTCTGAGGAAATAAGGGGACTCGACGAGGTGCATGCGTGCACTTGACGAGTCAGGTCAAACATGGAATATTGACTTGGGTTGACTTCTATTGACTTTGGAGTTTAGTCAATGTGAGTAATGGAAACCATGGAGAGGTAGGATGGCCTTTTATCCACTTCAAGAGTTAGACAGAGAAAGCGAGTAGCCTTTGGAATAGACGAGTGTTAATAGAGCATTAATTAGAGATATTTATCCTATGTGATAGGCAGAGGCTAGTTCGAGATTTCCGAGTATGAGACTGTTATTTGCTGGTTTGCCTGGTGAGTCTTCTCACTATACTTTACCTAGAGTGGTAATTAGAGTTATGTGACAGAGTATTTTGTATTCCATTTATATGATGTGATAGACTGCATTATTTCTATGTGATTTATGTTATGTATGTTTCAGAGTTTACAGAGTTAGGACCGGGAGGTCCACAAAGTCAGTACCAGAGGGTCTATAGAGTTATGGGACTGGAGGGTCCTACTGAGACACATTGACCAGAGGGTCAAACAGAGTTATAGCCTCGAGTGGCTAATATGTGTTGTATGTGGTATTTTGGGGAACTCACTAAGCTTCGTGCTTAGCGTGTTATGTGTTATGTGTTTCAGGTTGTTCTCGGGATCGCGGGAAGGAGCCGACATGATTAGTACACTGATGTGCACAAAAGTACCCACTAATTTTAATATTTATAACCTAACAAACTTAGACTATCTATGCACTTATAGGCAGTGTACCTAGTCAGATTACAGTATAGCTTAGGTAAGTCGGGTGTCGATCACAGGGAACGGTGGATTGATTTAATATATTTGATTATAGGTTACAGGTCACACAAAAATAATAAAGAAAATGGTTTAATAAATCTCAAACTAACAATTAACAACTCTCGATAAACTAATAGGAAAGCAAATCTCTTCAGGTACTTTGGTTTAGATAAATTACACCTGAAAAACATAGATAATTGCATACACAAATTCATTTATTCATGTTCACCGATTCCTAAAATGATTAGATTCGCGTTCACTATAACTAATCCTTTAGCAAACAAGTCAATTTAAACAGTGATCAGTTGATTAAACTAACATGCTTCCTAGTGTTCAGTTCGTATCAAGCAAGACTTGTAAATATAGTTAATCAAATTACTAATTCAATTTAACCTCTTGTTGATGGTCATCAAACAAGGCTCACACATTAATTTACTTATTCTCTAGTTAATCCTAGTTTCACATTCGTTATTCCTAGACTCATAATCTCGATGGTCATCAAAATCACAAGAGACAAGCAATCAAGCGGGTGTTCACACAACTCAATTCACTTAACAATTAACAGAAAATAATCATCATTAACACATAAGGATCTTTTAACAAGCTTGGCAAGATAAATTAAACATAAATAAACCATTCAATATAGCAATTAGTCTAATAATCAAAGCTTCATTCAATCATAAACACAAAGTAAAAGGTTTTTACACCCAAATCAGAAACTGAATACAGAAAAGTACCACAATGGAGTGCTAAACATGGTCACGTTAGCAACCCATATGATTATCGACATGTATCCGCTCTCCAACCTTTCCGATCTCTGCTCCCGTTAGGTTAACGGCCTTCCGGCCGCCTTCTAGACCCTCAAAACGGCTTAACAGAAGTTTAATATTGACTAAATTAAGTTGGTAGTCGAATCCCCCCTCCTGGTTAGCTGAAAATCGAATTTTATAACCTTTGTAGCCGAGTTACGTACGCTGGGCGTAAGTCGGATTACGCTGGGTGTACTAAGGATTACTACGCGATTGAACTTATCCGAGGCCAGCCATTATGCCGGGCGTACCCTTACGTTACGTGGGGCGTAAGTCAATTTGGTTGTTACACGGGGCGTAATTGCTATTTACGTTGGGCGTACTTGTTGCTCCAGCATTCTTAATTACTTTTAGCTTCTAAGCCCGGTTTCCACTTCAGTCTTTTCTTTTGTGCTTTATTGACAACGAATAGCTACAAAACATAATTCAAAGCATTATGAGTACTTTTTAAGTCTAAAAGAGAATAATAAAGGCCAAAATATTAAGATAAAGTGCATTAAAAAATATATAAAAAATACACATATCAAAATACCCCACACTTAGCCTTTGCTTGCCCCCAAACAAATTTTTATTTTATTTTACCAATATCGCATTAAATAATCCATTTAAAACTCAGCCATTATGTCAAGACCGCAACGCATGCTTTTGTGTCTAAAATTTTCCTAAAGTACCCCCTACTTTAAATACTCACAATCTTCATAAACACTTGTCAACTTTTTCCGAACAATGCTCATTTTATGCAACCCTCCGAATCCATCCGCAGAAAACCTCCTAACCTCAAGGTATTTTTAGTTGAGCAACCTAAGCATACATAATCTAGAATTACAACTTTTCGATACCACTATGGAGCTCTTTTGGAATTCTTCAATTCTTTGACATTTTTTTCTTTGATCTCTTTGAATTCACCACCTTTATTTATTTGATTTCTGGTATCTTCAACTTTTTGGATTTGTTCAGAATTTTGATCTTTTGATCTTCACTTTATTTGCTCCAAAATTCTTCAAACTTTATTCGTAATTCTCTCTTTTTCTTTTTTTTCTTTTTTTTTACATGTACCTCTCTTTTTTTCACTCAAAACCTACATGCTTAAGCAGAGGCGTTCAACCTCAACCTTTATTGGTTAATGATAATAATTTTCCTGGATACATTTCAGGTTTAGGCTACTAAACATATTGCATCCATCAAACCAAGCGGGGTTATGTTTCTGTTCCATGATTTCACTAAAATAAGGGAGGCCACAAATGCACTATAATGTATATTGGCTCAACTAAACATTTGAGTTCTCATCGGATCATTTCATACAATATTAGCAAAAATTTTAAATTATCACTAGATTTTTCTAAATTAAACTATTATTTCAAGTTTTTAAAATTTTAAATTTCCTAAATCTAGCAATTTCCTAACTATTATTTTATTATTTTTTTATTTTAATTTTTATTTACTTTTACCGACCCCCTACCCCACACTTATTTCATACAATGCCCTCATTGTATGCTAAAATGAATAAGAACATAAAAAGGGAGAAAAAGGAACAGACTCCCCTGGGTAGTTGTGGCGAGATCGAATGAGGCTGCTACAAGTTGCTTCAAATATTACCGAAAGACTAAAAACTGGAACTACTGCTTCAGGATTTGCCGAAAAATAAAATCAAGACCGCCGTCTTCAAAAATGTGGTGCAAAAGATTGCAAACAAATGCAATGTGTAGTAACCATGACATGGGAAAGTGTCGACCACGTCGTCTTGTCAAGAATGGCATCTCTTCTCTCGCGATGAAAAATCCCCCACAACATAGCAAAGTGTCAACTATGTCATGGCAGCCGGGATGATACTCCTTCCTCGCGTTGAAATAAAACTCTATGGTGTGGGAACAACTCATCCACATCATAAGAGTCAAAACATCATAAAAATGTCTGTATTCAAAACGATCGCTCACGAAATAAATATGCACCCCACACTTATGACAAATTGTGGGTCTTGACTATATTCTTCAACTCTCACACGGCTCTCTCTAGCAACAATCGAACCTATCTGCTGAACTTACTGCCAGCTTTCTAAGGGCGAAAATTATGCAGAAATCTAAACAACCAAAGAGCATCAACATGGAAAACAAAAGTAAAACAAACTAAATTAAAGTTTAATTACATACCAAATAAAAAATACTAAACTAAACTAAAAATAACACAAAAACACAAAAATAAAAATAAAAAGGATCACTCAACATCTCCATCATCATGCTGCTGTGTCCCAGAAGTACCGGCCCCATCATGTCGTGGCTGGAATGGTAGTGGGTAGGGAACCGAATACTGAAACCCCTGGTGGGCAAAGAATGTGTTCAACGCATCCCCATACCACCGCTGTTTCCTGTCCACATATGCAACATACTCACTAAGATGGTCAATGCCCTGAGCTAGGTAGCGCATATCAATCTCCGGCTCAGGTCCCTGCTGCGCTCCCCGAGGAGCAGGTCTACGCCGCTGGACCCGTCTCGGCTGTGGCTCGGCGGCACCCTCCTCATCCGCCACATCATCAGCTCGTACCCTCAAGACACCATCTCCACCCCGCTCTAATACACGCATCGACTCTAACAGCTGAAGACTCATCGACCTCATGTCGTGAAACACCATCAATCTTGTGATCTCACGTGTCAGCAACTGATATGATCGAGCTAACCGCGTGATAAAATGACCTCCGCAAATCGGGCTATCCCCCCAAAGTCCCCTGGCCCTCCGTCCCAAATATGCAGCTAAAGCAACTGGAAGGTTCAGGTGCCTCCCTGGAGTAACAAGTGCCCATAGGAAATACAAGTCCGTCGAGGGCACTCTCTCACTATTCTTGTGATGCGTGAGAGACATAGAAATCAACCGGTGCAGCATTCGGTATGTAGTAGACCGAATCATCCCCCCTCGTGCGGTAGATGGTGTATAAACTCCTCCCGTAATCTCGGCCCAAAAAGTGTTCTCGTTATAGTCTTTTGGCCGGTCCGTGAGACAATCAACAAGGAATGTCGGGAAGTAGACACTCCTTGTCTCATCGGCTGTGTAAATACCCACTCGAGTCGCAAGCTCTATCACGCTGCATTCCCGACTCACTCCCCCCAGTCTGAAGGCAAAGGCTGTCCTGTCATCGGGTGCCTTCCTAGGATCATAGGAAACTGTAGCGTAGAACTCCAGCAAAAATTCCCGATAAATAGGCTCCTGGATCCTGAACAAACGTGCCCATCCCTGACACACAAACAAATCCACACCACTCGCGTCCAAGTGTGTGTATTGCAAAAATTCCTGGATCAATGCAGCAAGTCCAGTCCTGGTAGCCAATTCCCAATCGAATGATGGTGCTATATCGATCTCCTTGGTGAGAAGCAAGCTCAAGTTGGTGACATAACGTGCCCGGGTTGCATCGTTTAGCGTTTGTGGAAACTGTAAGAAACGGTGATCTGTCACATCCTCGGGTGGGTTGGTCCTTTGCTTCCTTCGGGCCATAATCTTAGTATCGAATTCTGGTTGTCGTCTTACGCTGGGCGTAACCCCATCTCCGTGAAAAGTGTATCCGCGATCCGTGGCTGAATTACGCTTGGCGTACATGAAATGTACGTTGCGTGTAATTAAATATTTCCTTATCTTTTATTGAAATTCCTTTCTTTTTTAACTTTTTAATTAAGGGACTTTACAACTTATTATTTTTTTCTTTATTTATTTCTTCAGCAAATGACTTTCCGATGAGTGAAAAAAAATGAGACTTCATAATCACTTATCTTTGTCAAGATCAAACGACAATGGTTGATTAAAAACCTTTGCATGCAAGAATTGGTTTGCGAAAATACCCACTTTCGGGACCCGTTAGAATATTTCCTTTGTTTTCTTTGCACCTTTAACTAAAAGCAGAACAAGAAGTGACCTAACTAGTCAAGAACAGCAAGAGCTCAGTCTTCCACTTAACCACCACAATACGCCTTGCTATACTACGCCTCATGGATTGAGTTGGACAAATCAACAAAGTAGTAGGCTAAACAGGTCAAGAATTCCCTAATCGCTTTCATCCTCGAAACCCATGCAAAAATTAAAGTCAAGCAATGTGTGCAATCCCAAATTCCTGCAAATAACAACAAGAACCTTCCCGACAAGTGAAATGATATCATCGAAAATCAAACTAAAAATAAAAACTATTTAACGAATAATCAAATAAACTAAATTAATTGAAAGCCGTTCCCCAGCAACGACGTCAAAAACTTGATGTGCACAAAAGTACCCACTAATTTTAATATTTATAACCTAACAAACTTAACTATCTATGCACTTATAGGCAGTGTACCTAGTCAGATTACAGTATAGCTTAGGTAAGTCGGGTGTCGATCACAGGGAACGGTGGATTGATTTAATATATTTGATTATAGGTTACAGGTCACACAAAAATAATAAAGAAAATGGTTTAATAAATCTCAAAATAACAATTAACAACTCTCGATAAACTAACAGGAGAGAAAATCTCTTCAGGTACTTTGGTTTAGATAAATTACACCTTAAAAACATAGATAATTGCATACACAAATTCATTTATTCATGTTCACCGATTCCTAAAATGATTAGATTCGCGTTCACTATAACTAATCCTTTAGCAAACAAGTCAATTTAAACAGTGATCAGTTGATTAAACTAACATGCTTCCTAGTTTCCAGTTCGTATCAAGCAAGACTTGTAAATATAGTTAATCAAATTACTAATTCAATTTAACCTCTTGTTGATGGTCATCAAACAAGGCTCACACATTAATTTACTTATTCTCAAGTTTATCCTAGTTTCACATTCGTTATTCCTAGACTCATAATCTCGATGGTCATCAAAATCACAAGAGACAAGCAATCAAGCGGGTGTTCACAAAACTCAATTCACTTAACAATTAACAGAAAATAATCATCATTAACACATAAGGATCTTTTAACAAGCTTGGCAAGATAAATTAAACATAAATAAACCATTCAATATAGCAATTAGTCTAATAATCAAAGCTTCATTCAATCATAAACACAAAGTAAAAGGTCTTTACACCCAAACCAGAAACTGAATATAGAAAAGTACCACAATGGAATGCTAAACATGGTCACGATAGCAACCCATATGATTACCGACATGTATCCGCTCTCCAACCCTTCCGATCTCTGCTCTCGTTAGCTTAACGGCCTTCCGGCCGCCTTCTAGACCCTCAAAACGGCTTAACAGAAGTTTAATATCGACTAAATTAAGTTGGTAGTCGAATCCCCCCCCCCTCCTGGTTAGTTGAAAATCGACTTTTATAACCTTTGTAGCCGACTTACGTACGCTGGGCGTAAGTAGATTACGCTGGGCGTACTAAGGATTACTACACGATTGAACTTATCCGAGGCCATCCATTACGCGGGGCGTACCCTTACGTTACGCGGGGTGTAAGTCAATTTGGTTGCCGTAATTGCTATTTACGCTGGGCGTACTTGTTGCTCCAGCATTCTTAATTACTTTTAGCTTCTAAACCCGGTTTCCGCTTCAGTCTTTTCTTTTGTGCTTTATTGACAACGAATAGCTGCAAAACATAATTCAAAGCATTATGAGTACTTTTTAAGTCTAAAAGAGAATAATAAAGGCCAAAATATTAAGATAAAGTGCATAAATATATATATATATATATATATATATATATATATATATATATATATATATTTATAAATACACATATCATACACACTGGCATAGGATTTATGTTTTCGAGATTCTGGGATATGTTTTATTATGATGACATTGGATACACATG
Source organism: Lactuca sativa (assembly GCF_002870075.4). Classification (NCBI taxonomy): domain Eukaryota; kingdom Viridiplantae; phylum Streptophyta; class Magnoliopsida; order Asterales; family Asteraceae; genus Lactuca; species Lactuca sativa. The sequence goes on along the minus strand of NC_056631.2, from coordinate 218,954,053 downwards.
AGATTTTGAGAATATTATATGCGTTTTATTGTGTTTGAAAAACAATTTTTTTTTTTTAAATTTACGTCGTTACAAATTGGTATCAGAGCCTTGGTTTGAAGGATTCGGATGCACCTTCGGGTAAATCTAGACTCAAACTGAGGATTTGAGGAAATTTTCAAAAGAAATGATTTTCTAAAAACGAGCAAGAGTTTCAAAGAGAATAACGAAAAGGAGCAGTGTAGACAATCAACCAGAGCCCGAACGGTGATTTCCCAAAATACCCTTACTTTCGTGTTATGAAAAATGTTATGAGATATTATCTATGCTAGAGATAGGCTTGGTATTTCATCTTTTAGGACTAGAGTGGCCTGATATGTGATTTCTTAGCCTAGGAGTTGCTATTATCTGTGATTCACTTTCGAGTATGCGTTGAGTGAGAGTATCCAGCAGGAATCCTGGTAGAGAGGGATTAGAGTAGGGGAGTAATCTAGGAGAGATACCTAGATGAGCCTTTGTGGAGCCTATCAGGAGAGAAACTAGATACCCGCAAGGGGTAAAGTTACAGAGTCAGTAATATCTTTTGAGTATGGTTAGAGCAAGTGGAGTTATCACCTAAAGTGGGTTATACGTGGTTATTCGATGCCCGAATGCTGCTTGCTTCGTGATTAGTGGGATTCCCGATGATGGGATTCGGCTACCAAGTGAACGTGACGATATTAAGGAGGTAGATGACTGGCATCATAAGGAGTCTCTCAGCAGCTGATGGCGGAGAAGTGTGAGAACCTAGGAAGAGCCTAGGAGGTGACCTTAGTCAGATGTGTTGTATGTGGTATTTTGGGGAACTCACTAAGCTTCGTGCTTACCGTGTTATGTGTTATGTGTTTTAGGTTGTTCTCGGGATCGCGAGAAGGCGCCGACATGATTAGTACACATTGGCATAGGATTATGTTTTCGAGATTCTGGGATATGTTTTATTGTGATGAAATTGGATACACATGAGATTTTGAGAATATTATATGCATTTTATTGTGTTTGAAAATCGAAAATTGTTTTTAAGTTTACGTCGTTACATCGAAAGGTTAACCAAATCTGCCCACTTCTTGCCAATCCAGGAGACCGATAAGATGGAGAAACTGACAAGAACTTACATCCGGGAGATCATGCGACTTCTTGGGGTGCCGATATCTATTATTTCGGACAGAGATGGCAGATTCACATCACGATTCTGTCAATCACTGCAGAAAGCCATGCGAACTTGGCTAGATATGAGTACAACCTATCACCCACAAACTAACGGACAAAGTGAGAGAACTATCCAAATCCTAGAAGACATGTTACGGGCTTGTGTAATAGACTTTGGTAAGGCATGGGACATCCACTTACCGTTAGTCGAGTTCTCGTATTGTAACGATCAACCCTAGAGGTATTAATTAATTTAATTTCTTGAGTTTTAGTTGGGCTATGATTGGAGTTTGACATCTTGAATTGGACCTTCTTGGCTTTTGGGCCGAGATGTAGGCTGCCCATAAGCCGTATGCGGGGCATAGTGTCGCTTGATGCACGGGTTATGAGAGGCGTACGCGCACCGTACACGACCAGATAACAAAACCCTAATTTTAGGGTTTGAGGCGTATATAAACCCCATTATAGCCTCCCATTTGGCCTCCTCGCATATCCTTCACTCTCAAAAAACCCTAGTTCATCCCTTACTCATTTGTTTGTGTGTGGTTGATCTTTTGGGCTCATTTTTTTGAAGAAAAGCTTGGAAGAAGAATAGAGAAGTGGAATAAGGAGAACTTGAGTACCTTGAGCTTAAGGATCTAGGATCATTCTTTCATTTGGCATCAAAAGAGGTCTAAAGATCCCAACTTTCCTCTTGTAAGCTTAGATCTAGGAGTTTTTGGAAGTTTGGACCTTTTAGGTCCAAAGGAAGGACCATTATCATGCAACATCATTTTGGAGCTTGGGATTGCTATCCTTGAAGCTCAAAGTGTCCCTATGGCAGTAAAGTTTTAATCTTTGAGGCTTTCATGAAGCGATGCATGAGATCTAGCCATCTCCTTGGAAATAGATGGTTGTTTTTAGAAGTTTGAGCTTATGTGAGTCTTGTAAGCCATCAAGTAAGCAACTTTATGGTTTAAGACATGGAATATGTCACATCCCCAAACCAAGGATGGCGGAAACATCCGGGGGTGGAGGACTTCATGTATAGTATCACAACAACGAGTATAATAGTGCTCAAAGTAAATACAACCATCATAAATATAATTGAAAAAGTTACACCAATGTATATGTTTACATGTTTCAAATCAAATACATTATGATGACAAAATGAACTGTTTGACGATTCAACGTCCCATCCTCAAAATGCAATTGGTTTTTCCTGTTTCACTGATTTCCTGAGAATACAAGTTTTTTGAAAAAGTGTCAACACAAAGGTTGGTGAGTTCATAAGTTTTTGAGATACAGAGTTTGGAAAACTGATCTTCGTAATGAGTTGTGTGTTTTTCCAAGAAAAATCCAATATTTTCCTTATAGAAGTTATGAAAAATCCAATATTTGTCATACTTAAAGATATAAAGTGGTATTAAATTGGCATAAAACCCCTTTCTGATTTGAGAAAAATCCCGTAATGAATGGTGTGTAGTCTTAAATACCAAGGCTGAAAATATACAATAATATCTGTAATTATTGATATAAACAGTGATTTTAAATTGACATAAAACCCATTTTGATTTATGAAAATCCCCGTAAACTTTATGTGTTGATAACTACCTATGTGAGCCGCTATAACCATACTATGACTGAAGGAACCTGCCACGATGTTTCTCAGGCGTCGCGAAACTGAAATGACACTTGTCACCACAGACCTGTCGGGCTAGCTGTTGCATGCAGCTCAGGTGTGGGGTGTATAACCCAATATAGATCTATACACAACTATCAGTTCTCCCTACAAGAGACTCTGATTATAACTACCAAGAATTTGGATCCCGTAGTCGGACGTACAGGGAGAGAATGTCTCACAATTTAAGTTAACAAGTTTACGTGTGGTGTGCATGAGTGTAAAACCTTTTTCTGTTGGAATAAAACCTTTCGAAATGTGTTTGTTGTGTTAATGGAAACATAAACCATACCTATTATAGTTTATCAAAACAAGGGTAAAAGTGGTAATGTACATGAACTATACTTTAACATAGTTTATTCAAATGTTTGTATGTAATAGATGTGCTATGATTATAACAAATCGTTATTTCTATGCTTTATCTAGAAAATTCCATTTGTTAACTGATGTATGGCTATATACTAAGTTAAAATGTCATTTATTTGCAAAAACATATATTCACATAAAGATATACACCTTGCTCAACATTTTACAAGGTGAAATGAAATTGATAGCATTTTTCTGTTGTTAACATTTTCTTTTGCTGATCTTAGAAAATTTATAGAAAAATCATCAAAGGTCCAAATCAGAATCCGTAAATTCTGAGGGTTTCGGAAATGATTCTAGTTTGTTCATAATTTTTATTATGAATTTTAATGACCTCCAACTAGTGTAAAAAATTCCATAATCACAGACTGGTTCGGATTGGTGTTTGAAACGATAGGCAGTTTTGTAAAAATCACCATAAATTGTAGAAAAATCGTATGGATATGTTCAAGTTGTCATTTTAAAGCTATGAACTTGAACTATTTGCACCCAATACAGTTTTGAAAACTAAAATGTTTAAGTTGTCCAAAACAGTCCGTGAGTGGAGTTCAACTTTTCTGATGAAGGCTGTTAGAAAAGTTTAGTTATGTTATTTGTGTTTTAGATTGTATCCCCCCCCCTTAAAACTTAAGAAAACATGAAAATACAGGGGTATGAACTCACCTTATGTAATTTCAGTAGATGAATGTTGGAGAAGAGAAGTGTTCAACTCAAGAACACTTGAAGATGCCTTGAAGATTTTCGAGATTCCAACATCAAAGTGATGGAGTTTGTGTAAGAAATCAATGATTTGAGTAGAATGAAGTGTAATAATCACAAGGAGGATGAATTATACTTACCAAGATTATAATAAAGCTTGATGATCAGCCTTAGAGTCTCGAAATAGAGAGAAAAAGTTTGAGAGAAAAGTGTTTGATCTTTTGGTGGAAAATGAGAGAATGAATGAAGTGTGAGGAGAGAGGATGGAGGTTCCATCTCTAAGAACGTGGGAAATGGCTGGAAATCATGACAAAGTACTTTGACATGACCTAGGTATGGTAGAAGGAGTGTGGCTGGTCATGGAGTGGGTGTGGGTGGTTGCTTGTGTCATAAACTAAAGAAAAGTCAACACTCCACCTCTTGTACTTCACTCACTCTTCTTGGATAAGATTTATCCCCCAAAACATGATTAATTAATAAATATGGGGCCTTATATGTTAAAATAAAGTTTTGGGTGAAAATCCCGCGTTAAAACAATTAAAAACGGGCCTAAAACACAAAACTAGTCGAAAACCGGGTGAAAAAGATCTTCCTGCGAGGCCTATCGGTCCTAGGCCGAGGTTCGGTCCGAAGGGACCTTCGGTTCCTGAGAGGGTTCGGTCCGAGATGGTGCATTTCACTTCTGACAAGTTCTGTAACATCCGGTTTCCCAGGTATTATATTTTGTTATTTTATTTTTAGGTGTTGAGGGGAGACTCGGTGAGTTGGCGCCTAGACTCGCTGAGTATGGTCGCGGATTCGTATGCGAGTTCACAGCTGGACTCGGCGAGTTCATGATTGGACTCGGCGAGCCCATGTTGTTTAATGAAACCCTAATTTCCAGGGTTTGACACTTATTTAAAGGGTCGTAGGGCCGTCATTTGCGGCCACCAACCCCCAGAGAGAATCCCTAAGAGATCTAGAGCGTTTTTGAGGAAGGAGAGGCCATTCTTGAACCTTTTGCGGGTGTTCTTGCAAGAAGGAAGTGATTAAGGCAAGGGGAGGCTGAAGGAGGTGCGATTTTGGTGGGTTTTGAGCTCATAGAGATTGTATTGAGGTATTATTCTCGGACCTTCTTCAGTTTCTGGTGTTGATTCTTAGTGTTAGGGTTTTCTAACCCTTTTAGAGGTTGATTAAGTGGAGCATCTGGTCCCTTCTAAAGTTTGTGTTCTGGATCTGGACCCAAAGAGGTCTAGAGGCCTTAACCCTTGGAGCTTTATGAGTCATTTTGGGAGCCATGAGCTTGGGATGTCATTTTTGGGGTTAAATCACCATTTTGGACCATTTAGATGTTATATGAGTGCCAAGGTCCGAACTTTACGTGATTATCATGCTTGGGGAGGCTAGATCTATGATTGTATGGCACAAATCTGAACTCAGGAGTTGTATATAGTTTGTGCATGGCATGAATTCGCCGAGTCCGAAGAACAGACTCGGCGAGTAGTATGAAGGTTGCCCGTTAATCACTCAGTGAGTGGACTTGCCGAGTTGGGGAATAACTCGGTGAGTTAGGGAGAGTCAGGGGAGTCTGAGTTCAAATTGGAACTCGCCAAGTTGTTCTTGAGACTCGGCGAGTTGAGTCGGGGTGGCCCCGCGATTCATGCCAAGTGGAACTCGTCGAGTCAGGGGAAGTACTCGACATGCCAAGAGAAGGTCTAAGAGAGAGTCAGTGGACACGTGTAGACTCGCCGAGTCGCCCTATTGCGCTCGATGAGTCGGGTCAAAGTTGGACTTTTGACCTTGTTGACTTTTAAGGTTGAGTACAGTTGTATTTATGAGAGTATTTACTTTATGTGATTAGGCGGAGGCTCGATCACATTTCTACCGAGTCAGATACTTACGGAGACATCGATGTGACTCTTCTCACTATACGTTACCTTGAATGGTATATTGTGTAGACCAGAGGGTCTTATGTGTTATGTATGAGATTATGTGCTATGTGTTATATGTATGCTGTATGATGTTATAGACCGGACCGAAGGGTCCAACGACATAGACCGGGCCGGAGGGCCCAATGAGCTATGACCGGACCAGAGGGTCCAACGAGCTACGGGACTGGAGGGTCCCGCTGAGACACATCGACCGGAAGGTCGTATTATAGCCTCGAGTGGCGTATATGTTGTATGCGGCATTATGGGGAACTCACTAAGCATATATGCTTACAGTTGTTGTGTTATGTGTTTCAGGTACTAGTGATGAGCGCGGGAAGGCGCCGACATGATTCGTACACACTTATGGAGATTATGTTTGAGATTCTGGGGAGATGTTTTGTGATGATAACAATTGATACAATATGTTTTGACAATATTTATGAGTAAATGTATGCTTTAAAAATGAAAATTTGTTTTGAAAATTTACGTTGTTACAAGTTCGCTTTTGACAAGTTCGCTTCTGATGCCTTCGCTTCTGACGAGTTCGCTTCTGACAAGTTCGGTTCCTAAGAGGGGTTTCGGGTCCTTAAGAGGGTTTGGCTCCTTAAGAGGGGTTTTGGGTCCTTAAGTCTTTTTTATCCGTTTTTGCCCCGTTTTAAGCGGTTTTTGACCTGGTTAAGGGTCGGGATGGCCCGAAAGACTACAAAAAGTTTAAGAAACTTTTGAGAGATATTTCACATTCTTGGAGAGATTTCTCATACAAAGAGAGATTAGGGAGAGATTTGACATTCTTGGAGAGATTTCTCATACAAAGAGAGATTTGGGAGAGATTTGACATACGCGGAGAGATTTGGGAGAGATTTGACATACTTGGAGAGATTTCTCATACGGAGAGAGATTTGGGAGAGGTTTGACATACTTGGAGAGGTTTCTCATACGGAGAGAGATTTTGGAGAGATTTGACATACTTGGAGAGATTTCTCATACAGAGAGAGATTTGGGAGAGATTTGACATACTTGGAGAGATTTGGGAGAGATTCTAGATAAAGAGAGATAAAGTGAAAACGATTGAGAGAGGTTTCGTGTGTGACATTTGTGAGTGTTTGGCTTTGCAACGCAAGGTCCGTAAGCCCCGTTAAGCCATGTTTAATGACCTTACACACCCCCGATGAGTATGCAACATTGTTTTATCGGTTTGGTTCGTTACTTACCACAGTTTTAGGTTAAGGGAATCTAGATGTATGAACTTTTCGATTGATGATTTCTCATTAGCATAGCGAGTTGTATAGTAATTACCTAACGTAAGCCATAGTACACAAGGGTTAGTTGAGTCGATCGGTTTGACTTGTTGACTTTAGTTGACTTTGACTTAAATGGAATTTGACGGTTGTCACATCATCCCCCCGTTAGAGGGAATTTCGTCCCAAAATTAGCAATTTGACCGGGACTTCATGAATTTGGAGAAAAGATGGGGAAAGCTTCTCGTAGTACAAGAAATTGATATGGCGGGGACTAATCCGCCTGATGTTAAATGACGCCTTGGAATTTTTATTGTAACTTGAGCTAAGTCAATTTAAAGGAGTTATTGTTTTGAAATGATAGTGTATTCTATGTGTGCCTTTATGCTCCCCGCTACAAAGTGGAGACTCTCATTCATTTCGATTTTGCCAAGTGGTAAGTGGGCATTCCCACGCTTTACCGAATTTAATCCCCCAACCTATTTACATGTTGCCTAAGGTTTAAACAACCCCTTTCGTTTTGCCCGTTGGTTTGCTATTGGTAGGCCATACTCAAGTCCAACCTAGTTCCGTGTAAGGGTTGCCAGGGTGACGAAACGAATCTACTATCGCTGTTAGAGATAACAAATATTAATAGACCCTGTGGTCGCATAATCTCTTTAATGTACATTCTAGTCGATTCCTCTATCCTGTTGGTTTCTTTGATTAGCAGGGAGTGTGCGGATTCGGCCAGTCTGTCGATGGTTACCCAAAGTGTATTGAGACCATCCATTGCCTTGGGTAGCTTGGTTATGAAGCCCATGGTTAGCCGCTCCCACTTCCTTTCAGGTATCACTGGTTGTTGTAGGAGACGCGAAGTCTTCCTTTATTCTCTCTTGACACTGGCACAAGTACGATACTTGCCCACATGTGTAACGATGTCTACTTTCCTATTCGCCCACTGAGGGTAATTTTTGAGGTCTGGACACATTTTTTTCCGAGCCTGTATGAAGGGGAGTAGCGAGTTTTTCGTGTGCTTCATTCGTGACATTATTTATGAATCCATCAACCTCAGTGTCCAGATCCGGTTCATGGGATAACATGCCCCGCCGTCCGCGCCTTCTAGGTTCTTATGATCGGTGAAGATTGTATGCTTCGTGTCGTAGAGATGGTGCCTCTAGACCTTTAGGGCGAACACTACCACTCCTAGTTCGAGGTCATGTGTTTTCTAGCTGACCTCGTACGTCTTTAGCTATCTTAAGTCATGAGTAATAACTTTTCCTCAGAGCGCTGCATAGGGCCTGTTGTAGTGCTCCTCGATTGCTTAGCTCGGTAGGAAGTATGAGGGTTTGGTTTACGCGACTAAAATTATTCGGATGGTAGGACGTTCACTCGTCCTCCTAGGCAACCTTGGCCCGAAGTTCATGGAAGGACTTGTACCTGGTCAATCTATCATTAACTTGCGCATATAGGTCGTATGTGATGCATTTTAGCCATAAGAACATTCCTATGTGCACATACAAACCCTAATGCTTGGGTCTAGGTTTCTCTAATTGAACATGCAATGTATCCAAGACTTTTGATTATAGATCTAGTATAATAACACAAGAAAACAGATCTAAAAGATTACCTTGAATTGCTTGCTTGAATCTTCTTGTCCTTGGAGCTTAGAGTCACAAATGTCACTCCTCTAATGGCTTATAAACACCAACTTAGCAAGAAGATGATTAGAGAGAGAGAGAGAGAGGAGGGAGAGGAAAGCCGGCCATGGTTTCTTCAAAGGCAAGAGTGCCGATTTCCTTGACCCCATGGGTCTATTTATACTTGTAAGGCTCCTAGGGTTTCACCCTTAAACCCTAATTGGATAACTTAGGCTCTAAGCAATCCAATCTCCTTATGATAAGCCTTGGACGATTTCTAGGTCTATCCTAACCCTAAAATTGTCCACCCCTTATCTATTAAGGATTATAGCCCAAAGTACAACTATCATACAATTGACAGTTTATGCCCCTTTTATTTAATTAATCTCTTTAAGTCACCAAATTAATTCCTAATTAATTTATGACTTATATTAATCAAATAACAATATTATTATTCCTTATATTATTCTCATAATATATTAATAATATTTCTTCTCTCATTATAAATCATCTTGTCAAGTTGCTATGGTGAAGGCAACCCAAAAGGACCATGCTCAACCGGGTCAAATAATTGCCTAATATAGTTGCAGCCTTAGACACTATTCAAACAGTCTACCACTTGGATAAGTCTAGTAACTATACAAGCATAATCTGATTAGCAATCGTAGCTCTCAAAGACGCTGTCAAACTCTGATCTTATCAATCTTGTCCTTTAGATAAGGGAACGTATAGTCCTCTGTTTAGATATCATGCGGACAATTCTATGGAACCAATTTGTCCAGCAGTTGGTTTCTCGATCTCATATTTATTTGACATAGAACTTAATCGAACACATCAATTCAGTTCTGACCGGGCCCGACACATAAGTCAAATCAAATCATCGAGCGGTCGAGATATCGCTTTACCCTCTTAGGATAAAAGTAACAGATAAACTTCGACTTATATAAATTTACTTATTCATTAATCAATTATACACAACAATGCGTTTTATAACATCAATTTACTGATGCGGTTTCGCATTATCAATGTACAACCAATTAACAAATAACAAACCATATATCTAGGTTTTAAGACCATATGATATTATTGTCTTGCAATCACTCTTTTCATCACATTCCATAAGGTGATGCCAGCAAGCGCGGGTTTGTTCCAATGCTCAAAACTAGTTCATAAGCACTCATGAACGTTGCAACAAACTTTTGCTATGTCTAATACCAATTATACAATCTACACACCAATTCACGACAATCTTCATTCATACCTACTTCCAACATATGAATGATTGTGGACTGTTTGAATAATTTGATTATTCTAAATAAACTCAATTATTCTGGAAGTCAAAACATGCAAAGTGAAACAATAGCTAAACAATTAACATAAGACAGTAGCTTTACTTATAAATAATACTCCTTTATTTAATCATCAAATGTTAATTACACTTATCTATTACAAGTTTCTAAAACTATCTAATCTAGTCTAATATCATCTTTCAGTCCAATACTCCTAGCATGCTGCAAATGCTTAAACCTACTCAGTCCCTTCGTAAGCAGATCTGCTGGGTTATCTTCTGATGATATCCTCTTAACCACGAGTTGTCCTTCTTCTACACGATGTCTAATAAAGTGATACTTTCTGTCAATATGACGAGATCTACCATGATCCCTTGGTTCCTTGGTCAAGGGAACCGCTTCTTCATTATCACAGAAAATTTCCATAGGCTCCTTTATGGCAGGCATAACTCCAAGATCACCAATGAAGTTCTTCAACCATATTGCCTCCTTCGACGCTTCGCTCGTTGCAATGTAATCTGATTCGCACGTTGAATCAGCTACAGTTTCCTGCTTGGAACTTTTCCAAGTCATTGCTCCTCCATTCAGGGTAAAGAACCAGCCCGACTGCGAACTGTAGTTGTCCCTGTCAGTCTGAAAGCTGGCGTCACTATACCCTCGCACCATCAAGTCATCACACCCCCCGAGGACTAAAAACCATTCCTTGGTCCTCCGAAGATACTTAAGGATATTCTTGACCGCAATCCAATGGGCTCTGACAGGGTTTCCTTGATATCTACTAACCATGCTCAAAGGAAAGGCTACATCAGGGCGAGTACAAGTCATATCATAGATGATTGAGCCAACTGCGAAAGTGTATGGTACTCGGCTCGTTTCTGCTATTTCGTCTTCGGTACTCGGACTTTCAGTCTTACTCAATTTGGCATTACTTTGTATCGGTAATTCTCCATTCTTCGAATTTTCCATACTAAAACGTTTTAATACTTTATCTAAGTAAGTGTTCTGACTAAGTCCTATTAGTCTCTTACTTCGTTCTCTCACTATCCTTATTCCCAAAATATAGGAAGCCTCTCCGAGGTCCTTCATAGCGAAGCACTTCCCGAGCCAGGACTTAACCTCCTGCAGTGTCAGGACATCGTTTCCTATGAGTAGTATGTCATCGACATATAGAACGATGAAGCTTACTATACTCCCACTGGCTTTGACATATACACACGATTCATCTTCGCTTCGTACAAATCCAAACTCTTTGACTTCTAAAGGTTACACACTCTATTTGGATGCTTCGGATCAACAAAACCCTCTGACTGAGCCATGTAAACATCCTCAGCCAACTTTCCATTAAGGAAAGCAGTGTTGACATCCATTTGCCAAATCTCATAATCATGAAATGCGGCAATTGCTAGCATCACTCTAATAGACTTTATCTTCGCAACTGGTGAGAATGTCTCATCATAGTCAACTCCGGGAGTTTGAGTAAAGCCCTTTGCAACCAATCGCGCCTTATATGTGTGTACGTTTCCATCCACGTCGGTCTTCGTCTTGAAGATCCAATTGCACCCAACGGTCTTACGTCCGGGCACATTATCAACCAAATTCCAAACTTGGTTGTCATACATGGATTGGATCTCGCTGTCCATTGCCTCTTTCCATTTTGCAGACTCCGGGCCTGCCATGGCTTCCTTATAGCTATTAGGTTCATCTAGATTAGTGTACCATCACTAATATACGTGTCCCCTTCGGTAGTAATATGAAAACCATAAAACTGGGGTTGAACTCTAACTCTTTCGGAACGTCTAAGAGGTAAGGAATCATCAATTGATTCAACCGGAGTTTCCTCCTCGGGTTGAGTGCCAGCAGTATGGGTTCCTTCATCAATCGATTCTTGAATCTCTTCAAGCTCGATTTGCCTCCCACTGTCTCCTTGGCTTATGAGTTCTCGCTCTTGGAAAACTCCTCTCCTCGCAACGAAGACAACATTGTCCTTCGGTCTATAGAAGAGATATCCAAAGGATTTCTGCGGGTAGCCGACGAAAATACATCGCTCACTACTAGGTTCGAGCTTGTCGTGAGTATCTCGTCTTACGAAAGCCTCGCAACCCCAAACCTTGATATGTGCTAACGAGGGAGCTTTCCCTGTCCACATCTCGTGAGGTGTTTTGGCAACCTTCTTAGTAGGGACTCGGTTAAGGATATGGGCGGAAGTCTCTAAGGCATACCCCCAGAATGAGATAGATAGTGAAGCACGACTCATCATAGAGCGGACCATGTCTAACAAGGTTCGATTACGCCTTTCTGCCACACCATTCAACTGCGGTGTCCTAGGTGGCGTCAATTGTGAAATTATTCCACACTCTTTTAGATAGTTGTGGAATTCAAGACTTAGGTAATCTCCTCCTCGATTGGATCGAAGCATCTTGATTTTCCTGCCCAATTGATTCTCCACTTCATTCTTGAACTCTTTGAACTTTTCAAACGTTTCTGACTTTTGCTTGATTAAGTAGATATACCCATATCTACTATAGTCATCGGTAAAAGTCACATTGAAGCAGTTCCCATCCTTTGTGGTTGATCTAAAAGGTCCACATACATCGGTATGTATGAGGTCCAATAAACCTCACCCCTTTCACATGTGCTAGTGAAGGGTGACTTGGTCATCTTTCCATGTAAACAAGACTCGCATGTGTCATCTTCCCTAAGGTTGAATGACTCCAACACTCCATCCTTTTGGAGTTGGGCTATGCGCTTCTTATTGACATGTCCAAGACGCCAATGCCACAAGGATGCTCTATCCATACTATTGGAAGAATTCATGCATAAAACATCATTTCCTAGATTATCTACAATCATAATAGTTTCATAAATTCCATTACGTGGCATTGCTTCAAAATATAAGACACCATTTAGATAAGCATAAATTGAGCCATTCTCATTATTAAAAGAAAATCTAAATCCTTTTCTAAACAAACCATGAAATGAAATGATGTTTCTTGCCATTTCTGGCGAGTAGCAACAATTATTTAAATCTAAACATAATCCATTACTAAGCACTAAAGAATACACTCCAATCTTGGTCACAGGCGACGATCTTCTGTTCACTATGATTAGATTTATTCTTCCACGCTCCACGCTCCGCATCCCTATTTCTTCTTAGTCCCTGCAATTCAGAACAAATGTGGTAACCACACCCGGTATCGAGGACCCAAGAAATAGCATGAGATGAATCATTAGATTTAATTGTGTATATACCTGCGAAAGACGACTTGATCTTTCCTTCCCTGATGGCTTGCAGGTAGTCTAGGAAACATCTTTTCCAATGCCCTATTTTGTGGCAATGGTGGCACTCTGCCTCCTTTGGGTTAGGGTTAGGCTTAGCGGCATCAACTTTGGTCCTACTAGAAGAGGAACCATCTCGGGACTTTCCCTTGCGGTGGCTCTTAGACGGAGCCTTCCTCTTCTTACCCCTTCCTTGCCAAATGGCCAAAACAGGAGCAGCGGGTGGATTGGGAGTGGGTGCAATAGACTTGTCCTTGAGGTTGCTCTCAGCAACCCTAAGGAGACCTTGGAGCTTACTTAGGGTGACCTCTTCCTTATTCATGTGGTAGGTCATCCTAAATTGGTTGTAACAGGGAGGCAAGGGGTGAAGGACCATGTCGATATCCAAGTCTTCCCCAAAGTCAACATTCAACTTGCGAAGATGATCGACATACCTTTGCATCTTTTTGCAGGTGCACGGTTAGAGATTCTCCATGACCCATTTTAGCGGAGATCATGTTAGTGAAGATCTCGTAACGTTCCTGCCTCACGTTTTGGTGGTATCTCTCCAACAAGTCTTGGTGCATTTCGTACGGATACATGTCCTCATAGGAATTTTGGAATTTGACATTCATTGTGGCTATCATGATGCAATGAACCTTCGTCGTATCACGTTCATGAGTCTCAAAAGTAGTCATTTCAGCCGGAGTAGCGATTTCTGGGTTGATCTTCTCGAGCTTCTCATCAAGGACATACTCCTTGTCCTCGTAGCGAGCAATCGTGCGAATGTATCTTATCCATTCGCTAAAGTTTGTTCCATCGAAAGTTACCTTTTGGCAAAGGCTCATTAATGTGAACGAGCTAGCAGCAGCGTTGTTCGCGTTCGACATCTACAAATAGAAAGGACAAAGATTGATTAGAATTTAAAATCCCTAATTATCACCCAATAAGAAAAATTAGGGCTAGGATCCAACAACATTATTTACATATTAGAAAATGGATGCCGTAATCCAACATGCAAACAATTTGATGGTAAGTGAATGACGATTCACTAATTCTCCACCATGAAAACCTAACTTTAAGTTCTAAATGTATTGAGAATTCCTAGGTTTCGATGAGATTCATTGAACTTTTCAATGGCATGTTTAAATCTCGATATGCCCCTCTCGTTTGTGACTGGGATACCGAGAATCACAAAGTGGGTGTGAATAACCATGCAAATCTACACGGTGCCTTCATTGTAACAATCACCTATTCGATGTGCCGGTAAACCACACACGCTCCATCGAACTATGATAAACAATGAATCACCCTTTGCCACCTTTTCTTAGAACCAATTAGTGTGCCAGTAAACCACACACGCTCCACTAACTTCTTAGCAATGGTGAAAAGTGTAATTTCATGGGATTGCATCAATTCACTTTTCCTAAAGTAACTAGGATTGGGAATTTGAAAAACATCTAGTTACTTTGTATTTAATATTATACTTTTAATGAGGAGATAGAGTTTCCCTATCCTACCTGTTCGCTAACGACCCTCCACCGATCAAGCAAGCGGTGGGTGAGAGTGTACACCCATTAAGCGCCATTTTATAGGCAGCAACCTTATACCCACCTTATAGACCGGCTTCGTGAATGAGGCCTACTAACGGTAAGACTAGCATTTTAATTATACCTATATATATATATATATAAATATTAATCTTGTAATATTATATTAGTAGAGGGTTGAATTTTAAACTTGTAAAATTCTAGGGTTTGAAATTTAAATTGTCTAAATTAAACTTTTAATCACAAAACATAAATTTCAAAACTTGAGGACAAGTTTTAAACTTTTCAAAACATAAGGGATCATATAACAAATAATCCAAATTAACATTTAATCACACAATTATCCATATTTGATTTATTTAATTATTTCTTGCAAAACAATTTACCAATTTAATTAAAAATAATCAATCAATTATCACATAAGGAAATTATTATTCAATTTATTAGTAAATATCTTTAATTAGGTCAAGGATATACTCAAATATATGTTAAAATCGGATTTATATTGACCCATTAAGATAAAGGCAAGTTTCCATAAGATAAACAGTAAGAAATCCTGAACTTAGCTCTTTCTAACCCTCGAACTCGCCGAGTACCACAATGGACTCGCCGAGTACCACAATGGACTCGCCGAGTACCACAATGGACTCGCCGAGTTGAGGCCTACTCGCCGAGTACCACTATAGGACTCGCCGAGTTCATCAGGCAGAAGACAAAAATCGAATTTTGCAATCAACAATCAAGGAACTAATGCATCAATTCAATAGAAACCAATCAAGGCTCTAATACCACTAATGGGTTTTAGCAATAAGAACATTCCTATGTGCACATACAAACCCTAATGCTTGGATCTAGGTTTCTCTAATTGAACATGCAATGTATCCAAGACTTCTGATTATAGATCTAGTATAATAACACAAGAAAACAGATCTAAAAGATTACCTTGAATTGCTTGCTTGAATCTTCTTGTCCTTGGAGCTTAGAGTCACAAATGTCACTCCTCTAATGGCTTACAAACAGCTACTTAGCAAGAGGATTATTAGAGAGAGAGAGAGAGAGGAGGGAGAGGAAAGTCGGCCAGGGTTTCTTCAAAGGCAAGAGTGCCGATTTCCTTGACCCCATGGGTCTATTTATACTTGTAAGGCTCC
Organism: Lactuca sativa; assembly: GCF_002870075.4. Classification (NCBI taxonomy): domain Eukaryota; kingdom Viridiplantae; phylum Streptophyta; class Magnoliopsida; order Asterales; family Asteraceae; genus Lactuca; species Lactuca sativa. The sequence continues at coordinate 218,938,155 of NC_056631.2, read as the reverse complement.
TAGGGTTTCACCCTTAAACCCTAATTGGATAACTTAGGCTCTAAGCAATCCAATCTCCTTATGATAAGACTTGGACGATTTCTAGGTCTATCCTAACCCTAAAATCGTCCACCCCTTATCTATTAAGGATTATAGCCCAAAGTACAACTATCATACAATTGACAGTTTATGCCCCTTTTATTTAATTAATCTCTTTAAGTCACCAAATTAATTCCTAATTAATTTATGACTTATATTAATCAAGTAACAATATTATTATTCCGTATATTATTCTCATAATATATTAATAATATTTCCTCTCTCATTATAAATCATCCTGTCAAGTTGCTATGGTGAATGCAACCCAAAATGACCATGCTCAACCAGGTCAAATACTTGCCTAATATAGTTGCAGCCTTAGACACTATTCCAACAGTATGTGCTTAAGGTTGGCAAGAAATTTGGATGGGTGACTCTGCACCAAGTCCACAACCAGACATGGAACTGGAAATAGGGCGGAAGCACACATCTAATGTCCGTAGAATCTTAATTATACATTATCCTCGCATATACAAGTAGTAGTGGTAGATTAACCGTATCCGTCCCAAGCTTCTGTGCTTGAACCTTGTCTACTGTATGCATGACATTCCCGAAGGGTCTCCTGGAAATACTTGTGATAAGGTTTCGGGAAGTATAACACTCCTCTGGTGCGTGTTTTGGGGTTTCACAGTGAGAAATGACCCGGTGGTCCGCGTTGGATGTGTTTATGGGAGACAAAGGTTTCGATATTTGGTGGGTTAGGTGAAGGGTCCTTTTGTAGTCGTTAAACTGGGAAGATGAGGACTATACCAATTGAAATTGAATGGTGACAACAATATCTCTTTAGGTAAAACATGCGTTAAGTTGTATTCATAAGCAGTGCTCATTAGGCTGATAGGGCATCTTGTATTTCTCTTCAGTGTGTTTCGTTTTGTTCGATATTATTAATTTTGTAGATGATTCATACCATAGTGTCTATCACTAGTAGTGGGTGTGTTTCGATAGCTAGTAATAATACTTGATATCATGATCCCTGACAGGTCTCCCTATGATCGAGCGGTATATGAACGTCGTATGTAATTTGATGTTGGTGAAATTATCGATTGGGTGGCCCCACTTAATTCCTACTACTAGACATGCAATAGGAGTCAGGATAGAATTATTTGTTTCAAGACTTTAGTATTTTGATTATAATTAACCCCTATGTATGTACAAAGTCATCACAACTTACAGGTAATGATCCTAAGGTCATATATGAGTGTCTTTGGTTTGATTTGAACGAGAGAGTATTTTAACTACTTTTAGAAAGACGGTGATTTTAGCAAGCATACCAAATTCATTACAAACATATGGTACTAAAACATTTTTTTCGTTGGAAATATTACAAAAGTCCTAATATGGTTCCCTGCTACCCTTGCTGGTTCGTTTGTCACACTTCTCCGGCTCCCCCGTCATTCCTCTCAGTTGGACAGTCTCTTTTGAAGTGTCTTGTTTCGCCACATAGGAAGCACACTGGACTTACATTGGTGTTAGGGGTTGAAGCGATGTACTGAGTCGGGGCCTTACAGAAACGGACGGTATGCCCGTTCTTGTTGTAGTTTTTACAGTGCATCTCCCGGCAAACCCCATTGTGATGGAAGCCACACTTGATACAGCTTGGGTGAGATCCCTTATATGGTCTAGCCAGCACTTGGGTGACAGACCTTGTGGCTAGTGCCGAGGCATGTGTCGTGACTGCTATTGTAATGGAAGGTGCAACTATGGATTGCTTTCTTCCAATGAATTTTTGAGGTAGGTTACACTTCTTTTCTTCCCAAAACTTTCGCTTCTTGTTCGTACGTCTGTGGCCTGAGGCGCCTTCATTGGTAGACACCCGTTGGTGTTCCTGATTGTTACAAAAATCTGCATTGTCAGTACCGCTTCCATCTTTGCTGGCATTGTAAGCATTGAATTGCGCCATGATGGCTGTCACGGCTGCCGTGACTGCAGCCTGAAAAGTAGCAGAGTCTATCTGCAGGGTTGGCGCCTTGCTAGTTGGTTGGTTGCCTCTTGGTGAAGCCATAGCTCTGTTTCACGATGAAAAACGACTTCGTGAGTGGAAATAATTATCTCAAGTGCATCCTTACGATTTATATTCACATATATAAATTCTTGCACATTACTGTACTATTCCTAGTATTTCTACTAACGTTCATGAGACGGATTTATGGTAGTGGGTATAAGTAGGTTTCGTATGGGTGTTAAGCTTTACTCATCTTAGGATCATGTTTTTCCAAATACACTTGGCCGAGGAGTTTTTGATGGGACCCGGTGTATTAGTGCTTGTGTGATCACACCCCATAGGTCTACGAAGAAGGCACCTCTCAACCAAGGTGTTTAAAGGTGAGACGGAAATGAGTTTTTAGAATGACTATACGTCTCGAGTTTTCTAACTAAGTTTATCTTAGTTCATTTTGTAACGTATTTCGGTTGTTTTATGGTGTTCTGAAAACATTTCATAACGAGAGCCTATAAATGATAAACTCATGTGTTTTAGTAGTTCTGTATCCCAGTGAAACCTTGTAATTTGACCCAAGCTAGGTCCTAAGCCCATCTTGTTAATATGATTCTAGTAATTGTGGTTTCAGCGAACATTTTTGGCCTCGATGCAGGTATACCTCACATCCATGCAAGGAAAAGTTTTGATAGCAAATAGATCTCTCGATTAGTATAACCGCTTAAATTGCAGTGACATGCTTACACCTAGAATAGAGTAGGACGAACACACACTCAAGAACTTAATTTACAAAGTCTTGTGAGCGGTATGAACTTTACTCATGACAGTTCGTCCCTTGTGATGCCTGAGGCAAAGTCGATGCATCTTGCAGCTTTGCCAATCGACGCTTGGCTGCAATCATCCTCTCTTTGAATGTCGTGTGTCTACCCTGTTACTCTCTTTCCTCTTCACGAGCGGCGATAAGGTCCTAAAAAGAGAGTTGGTCTCTGAAATAGTAGTCTAATTCCGAGTCTCGGGTACGTGAGACGGTAGTGTCTGTAGTAGTGTGTAGTTTCTGAACTCGGGTTGTAGTCTTCCTGTTTTAATCCCCGATGTTCGCTATCTGTCGGGTGTTCGCCGGGAGGGCTCTGTCAATTAGTCCCCCGTGGTTGAGGTCATAGCACCCTCGTTAGTCTCCACATGGTGGTTGCTATCATTTCCGTCAACTTCAACCCTCGATCACGGTTGCCCAACGGGGTACAGGTTCGATGTAGTCGAAACGGTTCGCGGGAACCCTTGCTATGCATGGAGGATTGATTACCTCTGGTTCCGCTTCTAATTCTTCTCATAACCATTCACCATTTATTGGGTTTGGATTGGGAAAGTAGGGGTCGCCCGGTAAGTAGGATCTTGCTATGTTGTACGTGCGATAATAGGAGTGGAAGAGATAATTACTAGGCGTCTAACTCTATAATTAATTACTTTTAGGGGGTGATCCTTATTAGTTACTTCTATAATGACATAGTGCATACTAATTACATATAACAAGATATGATAGACCTTCGAATAAGTGATCCTACCCTAGGTCCACATCCAAACAAGGAAAAGGAAGTAAGGGAATGACCACAAATTCTAAGTCTATGATTTCTAAGTTATATATAACTTTAGAGTATCCACTTAGTGACTATAGACCTATTATTAAGGATCTATTTAGTTTTCATATAAGTTATGATATTACAAAATACTCCTATAGTATTTTAAATTTTATGTTTGGTTCTTAGTAACTTTCTTGTATGGGAAGTTTTTAGGCTTGTTGCTCACTACGACCATGCCCTGGCATACCATAGACACACGTCGGATAAATATAGTTGATCAGGCTATATTCATCCCAATTCTGATTACATATCCCAAGGTCTACTCGTAGTGTCCAACTCCTCGTTTTACTTTTGTATTGTACTAGATAATGATACTATACTGGTATGTATGTATATACTCATACTTTTAACAAGAAACCATTTCATTTCTAAAAGTATAATTGTTTTGAAAACTTAAATCAGATACTTTAGTCCTAATGTATTTATAGTTTGTATATCTTATGTGGTTCGATATACTTAGTTCACTATAAACAATGCTCTGATACCAATCTGTCACACCCCCAAACCAAGGATGGCGGAAACTTTCGTGGGTGGAGGACTTCATGTATAGTATCACAACAACGAGTATAATAGTGCTCAAAGTAAATACAACCATCATAAATATAATTGAAAAAGTTACACCAATGTATATGTTTACATGTTTCAAATCAAATACATTATGATGACAAAATGAACTGTTTGACAATTCAATGTCCCATCCTCAAAATGCTGTTGGTATTTCCTATTTCACTGATTTCCTGAGAATACAAGTTGTTTAAAAAAGTGTCAACACAAAGGTTGGTGAGTTCATAAGTTTTTGAGATAAAGAGTTTGGAAACCGATCTTTGTAATGAGTTGTGTGTTACCAAGAAAAATCCAATATTTTCCTTATAGAAGTTATGTGGTCCTAAATGCCGGGACCGAGAATGAACAAGTATTTGTCATACTTAAAGATATAAAAGTGGTTTTAAATTGGGGAAAAACCCCTTTCTGATTTGAGAAAAATCCCGTAATGAATGGTGTGTAGTCTTAAATACCAATGCTGAAAATATACAATAATATCTGTAATTATTGATATAAAAAGTGATTTTAAATCGACATAAAACCCCTTTTGATTTATGAAAATCCCCGTAAACTTTATGTGTTGTTAACTACCTATGTGAGCCGCTATAACCATACTATGACTGAACGAACCTGCCACGACATTTCTCAGGCGTTGCGAAACTAAAATGGACACTTGTCACCACAGACCTGCCGGTCTAGCTGTTGCATGCAGATCAAGTGTGGGGTGTCTAACCCAATATAGATCTATACACAACTATCACGTTCTCCTTACAAGAGACTCTGATTATAACTACCAGGAATTTGGATCCCATACTCGGACGTACAGGGAGAGAATGTCTCACAATTTAAGCTAACAAGTTTACGTGTGGTGTGCGTGAGTGTAAAACCTTTTTCTGTTGGAATAAAACCTTCCGAAATGTGTTTGTTTTGTTAATGGAAACATAAACCATACCTATTATAGTTTATCAAAACTTGGGTAAAAGTGGTAATGTACATGAACTATACTTTAACATAGTTTATTCAAATGTTTTATGTAATAGATGTGCTATGATTATAACAAATCGTTATTTCTATGCTTTATCTAGCAAACTCAATTTGTTAACTGATGTATGACTATATACTAAGTTAAAATGTCATTTATTTGCAAAAACATATATTCACATAAAGATATACACCTTGCTCAACATGTTACAAGGTGAAATGAAATTGATAGCATTTTTCTGTTGTTAACATTTTCTTTTACTGATTTAGAAAATTTATAGAAAAATCATCAAAGGTCCAAATCAGAATCCGTCAATTCTGAGGGTTTGGGAAATGAGTCTAGTTTGTTCATAATTTTTATTATGAATTTTAATGACCTCCAACGTGTGTGAAAAAGTGCATAATCACAGACTGGTCCGGATTGATGTTTGAAACGATAGACAGTTTTGTAAAAATCACTATAAATTGTAGAAAAATCGTATGGAGATGTGAAATTAGTAATATTAAAGCTAAGAAATTTAACTATTTGCACCTAATACAGTTTTTAAAAATAAAATGTTTAAGTTGTCCAAAACAGTCCGTGAGTCGAGTCCAACTTTTCTGATGAAGGCTGTTAGAAAAGTTTAGTTATGTTCTTTGTGTTTTAACTTGTATCCCCCCCCTTAAAACTTAAGAAAACTTGAAAATACAGGGGTATGAACTCACCTTATGTGATTTCCGTAGATGAATGTTGGAGAAGAGAAGTGTTCAACTCAAGAACACTTGAAGATGCCTTGAAGATTTTCGAGATTCCAACATCAAAGTGATGGAGTTTGTGTAATAAATCAATGATTTGAGTAGAATGAAGTGTAATAATCACAAGGAGGATGAATTATACTTACCAAGAGTATAATAAAGCTTGATGATCAACCTTGGAGTCTCGAAATAGAGAGAAAAAGTTTGAGAGAAAAGTGTTTGATCTTTTGGTGGAAAATGAGAGAATGAATGAAGTGTGAGGAGAGAGGATGGAGGTTCCATCTCTAAGAACGTGGGAAATGGCTGGAAATCATGACAAAGTAATTTGACATGACCTAGGTATGGTAGAAGGAGTGTGGCTGGTCATGGAGTGGGTGTGGGTGGTTGCTTGTGTCATTAACTAAAGAAAAGTCAACACTCCACCTCTTGTACTTCACCCACTCTTCTTGGATAAGATTTATCCCCAAAAACGTGATTAATTAATAAATATGGGACCTTCTATGTTAAAATAAAGTTTTGGGTGAAAATCTCGCGTTAAAACAATTAAAAACGGGCCTAAAACGCAAAACTAGTCGAAAACTGGGTGAAAAAGAGCTTCCTGTGAGGCCTCTCGGTCCTAGGCCGAGGTTCGGTCCGAAGGGACCTTCGATTCCTGAGAGGGTTCGGTCTGAGATGGTGCATTTCAATTCTGATGCCTTCGCTTCTGACAAGTTCTGTAACATCTGGTTTCCTAGGTATTATATTTTGTTCTTTTATTTTTGGGTGTTGAGGGGAGACTCGGCGAGTTGGCGCCTAGACTCACCGAATATGGTCGCGGATTCGTATGCGAGTTCACAGCTGGACTCGGAGAGTTCATGAGTGGAATCGGCGAGTCCACGCTGTTTAATGAAACCCTAATTTCCAGGGTTTGAGACCTATTTAAAGGGTCTTAGGGCCGTCATTTGCGGCCACCAACCCCCAGAGAGAAACGCTAAGAGATCTAGAGCGTTTGTGAGGAAGGAGAGGCCATTCTTGATCATTTGTGGGTGTTCTTGCAAGAAGGAAGTGACCAAGGCAAGGGGAGGCTGAAGGAGGTGCAATTTTGGTGGTTTTTGGCTCATAGAGATTGTATTGAGGTATTATTCTCGGACCTTCTTTAGTTTTTTGTGTTGATTCTTAGTGTTAGGGTTTTCTAACCCTTTTAGAAGTTGATTAACTGGAGCATTTGGTCCCTTCTCGAGTTTGTGTTCTGGATCTAGACCCAAAGACGTCTAGAGGCCTTAACCCTTGGAGCTTTATGAGTCATTTTGGGAGCCGTGAGCTTGGGATGTCATTTTTGGGGTTAAATCACCATTTTGGACCATTTAGATGTTATATGAGTGCCAAGGTCCAAACTTTACGTGATTATCATGCTTGGGGAGGCCATATCTATGATTGTATGGAACAGATCTGACCTCAGGAGTTGTATAGAGTTTTTGCATGGCATCAACTTGCCGAGTCCGAAGAACAGACTCGGCGAGTAGTATGAAGGTTGCATGTTAATCACTCAGTGAGTGGACTTGCCGAGTTGGGGAATAACTCGGTGAGTCAGGGAGAGTCAGGAGAGTCTGAGTTCAAATTGGAACTCGCCGAGTTGTTCTTGAGACTCGGTGAGTTAAGTCGGGGTGGCCCCGCGGTTCATGCTAGGTGGAACTCGTCAAGTAAGGGGAAGTACTCGACGTGCCAAGAGAAGGTCTAAGAGAGAGTCAGTGGACACGTGTAGACTCGCCGAGTTGCCCTAGTGCACTCGATGAGTCGAGTCAAAGTTGGACCGTTGACCTTGTTGACTTTTAGGGTTGAGTACAGTTGTATTTGTGAGAGTATTTACTTTATGTGATTAGGCGGAGGCTAGATCACATTTCTACCGAGTTAGATACTTACTGAGACATCGAGGTGAGTCTTCTCACTATACGTTACCTTGAGTTGTATATTGTGTAGACCAGAGGGTCTTATGTGTTATGTATGATATTATGTGCTATGTGTTATATGTATGCTGTATGATGTTATAGACCGGACCGAAGGGTCCAACAATATAGACCAGGCCGGAGGGCCCAACGAGCTATGACCGGACCAGGGGGTCCAACGAGCTACGGGACTGGAGGGTCCCGTTGAGACACATCGACCGGAAGGTTGTACTATAGCCTCGAGTGGTGTATATTTTGTATGCGGTATTTTGGGGAACCCACTAAGCATTTATGCTTACAGTTGTTGTGTTATGTGTTTCAGGTACTAGTGATGAGCGCGGGAAGGCGCCGACATGATTCATACACACTTATGGAGATTATGTTTGAGATTTTGGGGAGATGTTTTGTGATGAAAACAATTGATAGAATATGTCTTGACAATACTTATGAGTAAATGTATGTTTTAAAAATGAAAAATTGTTTTGAAAATTTACGTTGTTACAAGTTCGCTTCTGACAAGTTCGCTTTTGATGCCTTCACTTCTGACAAGTTCGCTTCTGACAAGTTCACTTCATATGCCTTCGCTTCTGACAAGTTCGGTTCCTAAGAGGGGTTTCGGGTCCTTAAGAGGGTTCGACTCCTTAAGAGGGGTTTCGGGTCCTTAAGTCTTTTTATCCGTTTTTGCCCTGTTTTAAGCAGTTTTTGACCTGGTTAAGGGTCGGGATGGCCCAAAAGACTACAAAAAGTTTAAGAAACTTTTGAGAGAGATTTGGGAGAGATTTCACATTCTTGGAGAGATTTCTCATACAAAGAGAGATTTGGGAGAGATTTGACATTCTTGGAGAGATTTCTCATACAAAGAGAGATTTGGGAGAGATTTGACATACTTGGAGAGATTTCTCATACGGAGAGAGATTTGGGGGAGATTTAACATACTTGAAGGAGAGATTTCTCATACGGAGAGAGATTTGGGAGAGATTTGACATACTTGGAGAGATTTGGGAGAGATTCTACATAAAGAGAGATAGAGTGAAAACGATTGAGAAAGGTTTCGTGTGTGACATTTGTGAGTGTTTGGCTTCGCAAGGCAAGGTCCATAAGCCTCGTTAAGCCATGTTTAAGGACCTTACACAGTACCGATGAGTATGCAACATTTTTTTATCGGTTTGGTTCGTTACTTACCATAGTTTTAGGTTAAGGGAATCTAGATGTACGGACTTTTCGATTGATGATTTCTCATTAGCATAACGAGTTGTATAGTAATTACCTAACGTAAGCCCTAGTACACAAGGGTTAGTTGAGTCGATCGGTTTGACTTGTTGACTTTAGTTGACTTTGACTTGACTGGAATTTGACGGTTGTCACAGAATAAGACTTGGATCTAAGATTGTAGCTTCTGACTTGGGATATTAAGCACTTAATAGAGAAAGAGATTATTAGGGTATTACGCTAAGCGTACGTGTCGGTACGCCTGACGTACTCGCCATCAAGCAGTTATGCTAAGCGTACTCTGGAGTACGCCCCGTGTAACACAGTCAGTTTGGACCTTGAGTATTGGGCCTCGGTGTGGGCTGTATTGTGGACTTAGGACTTAGGAGTTAAGGTGGGCTGTATTGTGGACTTATGTGAGTAGCAAAGATCAGCAACAGTAATAGTGGCTTGGTGGAGTCGAGGTGGTCCTTGAGGAAGGTACGGATATATGTGGAAGGTAGTAGGGGCCCATACTACTAGAAGCAGAGGATCTGTACTCGAATCAAGGAAGGCTGAGACAAGACCGGGAAACTTGTAAGAAAAAGAGATCTCTCGATATATATTAGTGTTTCTGAAGTTTGTTATGATGTGTTTCAGTATGGTGGTTTTGCGACCTAGGCCAGCAGTTGGCAGTTCAGGAGCTGGTGAGGGATCAGGATCCGGCTCGGGAGCCGAGCATGTGGATGAGCAGACTAGAGAGTTCTTCACCTCAGAGGTGACCCGTATCATTCTTGAGCAAACTCCCGTGATCTTTGGTTCGATCAAGGAGGGTATACTAGAGTTGATGGAAGAGAAGCTGGGCACATTTCGTGCTGACGTGGTGGCCATGATGGGGTCGCGCACACTTACTTTCAAGGAGTTCCAAGCATGTGGAGCTCCAGATTATCACGGGGCGCGGGACACCATAGCGAGTACCAGATGGTTGGCGGATATGGCCAACGCATTCCGTACTAGTAGGTGTCCCAAGGGGGACAAGGTCAGATTAGCGTCCTGTCTCTTGAAGGACAGGGCACGAGAGTGGTGGGAAGAGGTTGGACATGTCATTGGAGATGACCTAGCTTTGGATGCTATGACCTGGACTGACTTTACTGCCAAGTTCAGAGCTGAGTTTGCACCGGTTATTGAGGTGCAGCAGTTAGCCAGGGAGTTTCAGGACCTCACCCAAACTACAGAGACAGTGGCGGAGATTACCGCCAAGTTCAGGGAGAAGGCACTTCTCGTTCCTCAGTACGCAGCTGATGAGGAAATAAATAAGGCTCGTTATCACGAGCTGTTGCGGAGTGATATTTGCCATTTTGTGAGCCGGTGCAGCTGTAAAACGCTGGATGACATGATTGCTAGGGCTCGGGAAAGAGAGATTGACCTTGAGTTGGAAAGAAAAAGGAAGTCGGAGACGGCTTCGGGTACAGGGAGTTCAGGCAAAAAGCCCAAGGTTTCAGATCACAGATCCAGGAGTCAGAAGAGCCACGGTCGGTGTGGCAAGTGTGGGAGATTGCATGATGGGGCGTGCAAGGCAGGGAGTGTCGGCTGCTACAAGTGCGGTCGGACTGGGCATATGAGCAGAGATTGTACAGCTACTACTACCGCCACCACAACGTCTGATCTGATTTGCTTCCATTGCAATCAGAGGGAGAATAAAAAGTCCCAGTGTCCGAGTTTAGCTGCAGCAGGGAAGGTATCAGCACCGGCCCCTGCTACCTTGAGGATTACAGACGGCCGCTAGGGCTGAGTTGAGACGCCGGTGGTAAAGAGTAGGGCTTTTTAGCTGACGGAAAAGGAGGCGCGAGCGCCTCTTGATGTGGTGACGGGTACGTCTTTTTCCCTTATCTCTGCATCTATTATTGATTGTTTCTTATGATTATATGTTTTGTATAGGGTCGTTCCTAGTGAACGACATTTCAGCCACAATATTGTTTGATTCGGCGGCTACCCGATCATTCGTTTCGCTTGCACTTAGCAAGAGGTTTAGCAAAGCTCCAGGGGAGCTGGATTGTCCACTTGAGGTCGAGATCGTAGATGACAGGACCGTTAGGGTCGCGAGAGTACACATAGGATGTTCTCTTCAGTTATTCAATGAGAAGTTTTTGGTGGACTTGGTCCCTATTCCACTGCGAGGGAATAAGGTCATAGTAGGCATGGATTGGCTGAGCCCCAATGGGGCGATGATTGATTGTGATCTACAGTTAGTGAGGGTTTGCACTCCCAGTGGGGGAGAGTTAGTGATTCAGGGCGAGAGGCCACAACGCGGATCAGTTTTTTGTTCAGCAGCGAGAGCGAGGCACTACTTTCAACAGGGTTACGCCGGTTACATTACCTATGTTTTGGATGCCCGAGAGAAGGGCAAGACGACAGTTGACGATGTTCTGGTAGTGCGAGACTACCCGGATGTATTTCCAGAGGATTTGCCTGGAATACCTCCCGAGAGACAGGTCGAGTTTAGGATTGATTTGATTCCTGGTGTGGCTCCGATAGCCAAGGCACCCTATTGGTTGGCTCCCCCAGAGATGCAGGAGTTGTCTATGCAGCTGCAAGAGCTGCTAGACAAGGGTTTTATCAGGCTGAGCAGTTCTCCTTGGGGAGCACCGATTTTGTTCGTGAAGAAGAAGGATAGGTCGCACCGTATGTGTATAGATTACCGGGAGTTGAATAAGGTAACGGTGAAGAACCGTTACCCACTCCCGAGGATAGATGACTTGTTTGATCAGCTTCAGGGAGCATGTTGGTTCTCCAATATTGATTTGCGCTCAGGGTATCATTAGATGCGGGTCAGGGATGAGGATGTGCAGAAGACTGTTTTCAGGACCCGCTATGGTCATTATAAGTTCGTGGTGATGTCTTTTAGGCTCACCAACGCTCCAGCTGCGTTCATGGACCTCATGAACCGCGTATGCAGGCCGATGCTGGATCGGTCTATGATAGTATTCATAGATGACATCTTGGTTTATTCCAAGACTCAGGAGCAGCATGAGGAGCATCTGAGGGAGGTGCTAGAGACCTTGAGAAGGGAGAGACTTTTCGCGAAGTTCTCCAAGTGCGAGTTCTGGTTGTGCGAGGTGCAGTTCCTTGGGCATCTCGTCAACCAGAAGGGTATACTGGTAGACCCGGCTAAGATAGAGACCGTCATGCAGTGGAAGGTCCTGAGGTCTCCATCTGAGATTCGGAGCTTCCTTCGTTTGGCGGGGTACTACAGAAGATTTATCCACGATTTCTCCAAGATAGGAGTACCGCTCACCCGATTGACTAGGAAGTCGGTGGTGTTTCGCTGGAGGTCCGAGCAGCAAGCAACATTCAAGACCCTCAGACAGAGATTGTGCGAGGCATCAATTCTTACCCTTCCAGAGGGAGTAGAGGATTTTGTAGTTTACTGTGATGCTTTGATCACAGGTATGGAAGTAGTGTTGATGCAGCGAGGCCATGTGATAGCTTACGCCTCTAGACAGTTGAAGCCTCACGAGGCTAACTATCCGACACATGATTTAGAGTTGGGGGCAGTAGTGTTTGCTCTCAGGATTTGGAGACATTACCTCTTTGGGGTCCGTTGTACCATTTACACGGATCACAAGAGCTTGAGATACCTCATGGATCAGCCGAATCTTAACATGAGGCAGCATCAGTGGTTAGATGTGGTGAAGGATTACGGTTGTGAGATCCTTTATCATCCAGGGGAGGCCAACGTAGTGGCCGACGCCCTGAGCTGCAAGGCGACAGCAGCCCCGATCAAGGATATATGTCTGAGGATGACAGTGATTACTCCATTGTTGGAACAGATCCGAGAGGCACAAGTCGAGGGCCTTAAGGAGGAGAGGCAGAAGTGTGAGAGGATTGTGGGCATCATCCCCCCGTTAGAGGGAATTTCGTCCCGAAATTCTTTTGAAAGCTAGATTTGAGAATGCGAGAATAGGTGAGGGTACTTCTATTTCATTTGATATTCGCGTTCCCATGTGAATACTAGTCCACGTCTTGCGTTCCATCGAGCTTTCACAATCGGAATGCGGCTTTGCTTGGTACGCATCACCTCTCTGTCCATGATTTCAACTGGTTCCTTGATGAACCGAAGATTCTCATTGATTTCAATTTCTTCTAATGGGATGACGAGAGTCTCGTCGGATAAGCACTTTTTCAAATTGGAAACGTGGAACATAGGGTGTACACTGCTGAGCTCGGCGGGTAGCTGCAGTCTATAAGCCACTAGACTGTTTTGGGCAAGAATCTCAAAGGGTCCAATGTATCGAGGGTTCAGTTTTCCCCGATGCCCAAAACGAATCACTCCTTTCCAAGGAGAGACTTTTACTAACACCCTATCTCCGAATTGAAACTCCAAGGGCTTTCGTCGTTTATCGGCGTAACTCTTTTGTCTGTCTCGTGATGATTGCAGTTGGGCCCTGATCTGAATTATCTTCTCGGTCTTCTCGTGTATGATTTCCACTCCCGTTAAGGCATTGTTTGGTGTTTGCCCTCTTGCTAGCCGGGTGTCTCTTACCTCCGCACAACACAACACTGATCTACATTTACGCCCTTATAATGCTTTGAAAGGAGCAACTTTGATACTCGAGTGATAACTGTTGTTGTATGAGAACTCGATCAAAGGCAAGTGGGTATCCCACAAATTTCCAAAGTCTATTGCACACGCGCGAAGCATATCTTCTAGCGTTTGGATGGTTCGCTTGCTTTGACCATTCATTTGTGGGTGGTAGGCAGTGCTCATGTCAAGTTGTGTTCCCATAGCTTTCCGAAGCAATTACCAAAAGCGTGACGTAAATCTACTATCTCTATCTGAGATGATAGATACGGGTACTCCGTGGAGTCTCACGATTTCCTTGATATAGATTCTTGTCAGGCGCTCCATCTTGTATGATTCTTTTATTGGTAGGAAATGGGCGGATTTTGTTAGTCTATCAACTATTACCTAGATCGTGTCCAAACCATCCGTCGACTTGGGTAGTTTGGTCACAAAATCCATGGTAATCCTTTCCCATTTCCACTATGGAATTACTGGTTGCTGTAGTAATCCCGAGGGCTTCTGATATTCCACCTTTACTTTAGCGCAAGTAAGGCATTTGCTAACGTAAGTGGCAATCTCTACCTTCATGTTAGGCCACAAATAGTGTTGCTTAATATCCAAGTACATTTTGTGTGAACCTGGATGGATGGAGTATCGCGTCTTGTGGGCTTCATTCATGACTACCTCTCTGAATCCTACAAGTTTAGGGACCCAAATGCGGTTCATGAAATAATATGCCCTGTCCTCTTTCACTTTGAGATTCTTTTCCATTCCACGTAACGCTTCGCTTGTTCTGTTTTCCGCCTTCATGGCATCCGACTGGGTTGTTCTGATTTGCGAGGTTAGGTGGGATTGGATGGTTATCGAGAGAGTTTTCACACAACAATTTGAGTATTCTTTTCGACTCAAGGCATCAGCTACCACGTTAGCCTTGCCTGTGTGGTACTTGATTTCGCACTCGTAGTCATTTAGCAGTTCGACCCATCTTCGTTGCCTCATGTTTAGCTCTTTTTGATTCAAGATGTGTTGGAGACTCTTGTGGTCGGTGAAGATGGTGCACTTAGTATCGTAAAGGTAGTGCCTCCAAATCTTCATGGCGAAGACCACTTCCCCCAGCTTCAGATCGTGGGTTCTGTAATTCACTTCGTGCATCTTTAGTTGTCGGAACGCGTAAGCTATCACCTTTCCACGCTGCATGAGTACACAGCCTATACCCTGATTTGACGCATCGCAGTAGACTATAAAGTCTTCCATTCCTTCGGGTAGCGATAGAACCGACACACTGTAGAGTGCTTGCTTCAGAGATTGAAATGCGGCTTCCTAATTGTCCGTCCATACGAAGGGTACGCCCTTTTATGTAAGCATGGTAACCAGTTTGGCCGTCTTAGAGAAGTTCTGGATGAATCTCCTGTAATAGCCTGCGAGACCCATAAATTGGCGAATTTCTGTGGGTGTTGTTAAAATGGTCCATCCTTCGATGGCTTGTATTTTAGAAGGATCCATATGAATTCCTTCCTGGCTAACAACATGTCCAAAAAAGTTCACGCTTCGGAGCCAGAACTCACACTTAGAGAGTTTCGCGTATAGCTTTTCGGTTCGCAGGGTTTCCAGGATTTGTCGAAGATGTTGGCCGTGTTCTTCTTCGTTTCGGGAATAGAAGAGGATATCATCGATGAAAACGATAACAAAGTTATGAAGGAATGGTCGGCAGATTTGATTCATTAAGTCCATGAATGTGGCAGGAGCATTCGTTAGACCGAAGGGCATTACAACAAATTCATAATGTCCGTAACGAGTTCAGAAAGAAGTTTTTGGAATATCCTCCTCTCGTACTTTGAGTTGGTGGTATCCAGATCACAGATCTATCTTTGAGAAGTGACTAACTCCTTGGAGCTGGTCAAATAGTTCTTCGATTCGTGGAAGTGGATATCGGTTTTTGACAGTGAGCTTGTTAAGTTCTCTGTAGTCGATACACATCCTGAAGCTACCGTATTTCTTCTTGAAAAAGAGAACTGGAGCTCCCCAAGGTGAGCAACTGGGTCGGATGAATCCTTTATCCAAAAGCTCGCTGAGTTGACTGGACAGCTCTTGCATCTCCGCCGGAGCCAATCTGTAAGGCGATTTGGCGATGGGAGTAGCTCCTGAAACAAGGTCAATTCGAAACTCGACTTGTCTTTCTGGGGGTATCCCCGGGAGATCATTAGGGCAGACATCTGGGAACTCACAAGCTACTGGAATGTCTTGAATGTTGACCTCTTTCTTGGATTTGTCTACTATATGAGCCAGGAACGTCAAGTCCTTCTTTCATATGTACTTTTGCGCTTTAATACACGAGATAAGGTGAAGGTTCGTGCTGGGTTTGTCCCCGTATATAATTACGGTTTCGTGGTTTGGGGGTGAAGGCGAACGGCCTTCTCGTGACACATAATTTTAGCATGGTGGGGGCTTAACCAATCTATGCCGATAATCACATCAAAACTCCTAATGGAAATCGGCATTAAGTTTATTTGAAAGACGTGATGATTTAAGGCTAGGGTACATCCGATATAGATTTCCCCAGTGGATTCTGTCTTCCCATTAGCCATTTACACCGTGAAGGTTTCATTAAGCTTCTGGGGTTGTTGTCTTAACAAGTGTTTGAATTTATTGCTCACAAAACTTCGTTCTGCTCCGGTATCAAATAGGATGCATGCATAAGTGTGGTCTAGGAGAAACGTACCGGTAACAACAGCGCGATCCACGACCGCTTCTCCCTAACCCATAGCCAGCATCCTTCTTGATCCACCATTTCCGGGGTTGTTGGTGTTGGGGTAGTTTCGACGGATATGCTCGGTCCTTCCACATCCATAGCAAGTGGGGCTTGATCTTGTGTTATTGCCGCTGTTGTTGGTGTTGTTGTTGTTGCGGTTATTGTTGTTGTTGTTTCCTTGTGGTTGGTTTTGGGGAGGCTAGGTTCGACAGTACCTTGTTGTGTGACCCTTCTGATTGCAACTGGTGCAGTGCATTTCTCTGCATTCTCCATTATGGTGGAGACCACATTTGTTGCACTTTGGAAGAGTTCCCGAATACTGCCTAGGAGCACTTGGATTAGCTGAGGCTGGAGCATGTGGTGTGGGTGGAACTTGGGTGGTTGCAGCGTTGACTGTCACTGTTTATTGCTTCTTGGATGATTATGAGCCTTGACGTCCCTTCCTCTTGTTGTTCTTTCCTTTCTTGTTGTCACTCTCTTTCTTTCCTTCAAGTTTTGCTGGCTTCTCGCCCTTCTTATTGTTGTGGTCGTACAATTTCTTGGCCAATCTCTTGGCACTGTCAAAAGTTTCAGGTTTTGCAGCGATCACATTTCCTTGAATTGGGGAGGTCAATCCCCAGATGAATTGTTCGATTTTATTTCCTTCAGGTGTAATCATGCCAGGACACAGTAATAACAGCTCACTAAACCTTGATATGTATGCATCTATATCAGAGTTTTGGACGGTGAGATCCCACAACTCTTGCTCTATCTTATGGATTTCGCCATGAGGGAGGTACTCAGCCATCAGCATTTCTTTCAGCTCCGTCCATGGCATAGCGTTGGCTACAGGGAGAGTCATGGCCTCTATATGTCCATTCCACCAAGCGAGAGCCTGGTCGACGAACATGCACGCGGAAAACTTCACTTTCACCTCCTCGGGGTATTCACATATTTCGAACACCGATTCCACCTTCTCAATCCATCTTTTCAGGGTTATCACTCCACCCGTGCCATTAAAGGTTCGTGGCTTGGCATTGGTGAAATCTTTGTACGAGCATGTTTTGGTAGGTCCTTGATTGATCCCGTTGTTCAAACTTCCAGACCCTTATCCGTTGACTCCTCCATTGTTCCCTTGGTAAATCTGTGCCATTGCTGTGGTGACCGCAGCAAACACAACTGCTTGGAATGCAGCTGAGTTGACTTCTGGTGGGGTTGGCCCATGGTTACTGAGAGTTGGTCATTGAGGCATCTTTCTGTCATGGAACGGAAAGATATTGATTTCCTATGGTGTTGTGAGATTATGATCCTATAAACTAGGTGTGTGGCACGAATCTTAAGCAATTTTACAAATTAGCATACAATCATGGATATATAACACATAGCAGATTACAACATCACAATAGAACACATAAAATTTTCCATTAATATTATCCGCATTTTAATACATGAAAACTTTGCTCGAAAGAGCATACATAAGTGGTGTAAGTTTGGCAGCATAACGGCTCTATGAGTAGTGTAATCACTTAAGCATAGAGTCGATGGTACATAGCATAGATCCTAGTACTAGTAGGGTAAGTCTACTCCTAACACTCGATGGAGCATCCTACGACTGCAGCGAGGTCATATACCGAAGTGTTGTGCCAACAACTGGGCCATCTCAGTCATATCTCCAATGACTTCATCCCTCTCATGCTCAGCTCGCACAACTCGTGCTTCCATGGCGAATAACTATTGCCGCATGGCGGCAATATCAGCTTCTGGGGAGCGATTCTCCCTTGCGGGATTTACTGGTGGGGCGGGATGGTCCTGCTACGCCTCGCTGACAGGTGTCGTGGCAGAGTCCTCGCCGGTGTCTTGTTCTTCCTCCATGTCGTCCTCAATCTCATCGAACTCATTGTCAGTGTCTGTGTACTAGTCAGGTCCCATGTCGTGTGCTCCCCCCTGATCTCCCTCCGGCTCGTCTTCGATCATCCCGTGAGCTACTAGGACCTGGTGAAACTGAAGGCCCTGGTGTTCTCCTTCCATGTTGACTCACAAGAGGTATGCAAATAACTATCATTACTCCTATGACGCTTCAATTATTGTATATATTGAGTTGATGTTCTCTTTTTTGTGATAAAGGGGTATGTTTTTAGGTTTTCCTACCATCGCGATTTCCTCGGGAGACGTGATAGTTGTACCTCGGAGGAAATGTAGTTGGTCAGGCTACATCCTCTCCTTGATACAACTATGAACAGTCTCGGCTTAACCGAGATGCTAGCATTATCTTGTGTCATTTGGTATTATGTTATGTTTCCTAATTCACACAAGCAAAGATGTTTTATCGTTGTGTTTTATTTGTTTTGTTTTGTTCAGAGTTGTGTTAGTCCCTCTTTGGTTTATAGTTGCATATCAATGTGTGGTTAGATATGCTAATTCACTATAAACAGAGCTCTGATACCAACCTGTCACACCCCGAACCAGACGGCGGAAACGTCTGAGGGCTCGCGTGACTTTAATTGAATATCATCACAATGAATATACATGAATCCTAACATAAACATCACCATGCATCAATATATTACAACTGGAATTGTTCAAATCAAGTACATTGTTTTAACATTACATATTCATAACATAAATTGTTTTAGTGTTTTCAACAACATAACATCCTAACGTTACTTCATATTACCCTTCCGCTTACCTGTTACCTAAGAAAACAAGTTATTTTGGAAAAACGTCAACATATGAAATGTTGGTGAGTTCATAAGCAATGTTGTGATAAAATGATTTGTGTAGTTTGTAAAACCCAGAAAATCCAATATTTTCTTAAAAGACTTTTGTTTATCAAAGTGTGAAGATCCATAAGTTGATGCATGAATGATTTCAAAAACATATATATGAAGGGTATTTTGTATTATAGTTATAGAAATTTCGAGCGAGTAGTATTGAATTCCCCGAAAAAACCCGATGTTTTCCGTTGTCGAAATGTATTCTTGATTACTAATTTTTGTATCATCATATCGAATGAATATTGATTACTCCACATTGAATATCGTCCTAATTCCGTCTACTTTGATTTCTCATAAGCCTTAGCAAACGAAGAGAAGAGGAGCACTATGTCCTGCTACTATCGTAAGTACCTTAGGCTGTCGGGGATGCGAAAGACACGATGGTCCAACTCGCATTTGATTACTTTGACCTTACTAGCCTTAATAATGGGCCCAATAGCACATAAAAGCTATTGAAAGTCCTTTTACACGGAATTGGGTCATAGGAGGCCCAATAACATATAAGCGCTATCCCTTTGGGCCCAAAGATCATTTTGATGGACTTGCAAGATCCAACAAGCATGATTTGCAACTCTCAAACCCAAAGTTTGTAAGTTTACTCATCGTAGTTATCGCGTATCTATTGAAGTGTTTGATTTAACGGTTGTTGTTTTTGTATTGATTCGAGACCGAATCGATTCGTTTATAACGCTTTTGGACTTAAACGTGTATTCATTTTCCATTTTATCGGTCGTTGTGGTTTTGTATTTTGACTTAATGAATTAGTTTGTTTAAAAGTAGAAGTTTGACCTTTTCACTACCTTTCTTTTTATAAAAAATAACAATTTTAGTCCTTTATATAAAAGAATTTCATTTTTAGTCCTTAAAACATTTTCTTGACACTTTTGCATCATAAATTTGTTGAAAAGACCGTTTTAACCCAAAATTTATCTTGTTAACAGATTCAGCCCTTCCAGAATGGTATTTCTCGGTTAAAACCCCATTTTTCGCAACTTTTATAGTTTTGGCCGAAAATCCAAAAACTTTACATTTTTGGTCCTTTTTGGTAGTGAAAAGCATTTTTGACCCTTGATTATTACGCTATTTATCCCCTGTTTTGAAGAAAGTTTCATTTCAGCCCCTTAAATTGTCATTTTTCGCAATTTTAGGCTTATTGGGCAAAAAGCCCAAAATTAGCCCATTAAGCTAAAAATTTACATTTCAAGTCCTTTGAAAATTTTATTATTTAGAAAAACAATTATGGAAACTGTTTTAACTCTTTTGGCCCTTAAGAAACCGTGACTTGACCATTTTTAACCCTAGTTTTGTATATTTGACATTTTAAGCCCTAAAATGGGTTTTTATGTTGAAATATGTTTATCATAATCTTATAAGTTATTATTCTTGACTTGTTTAGTGAAAAATAACTTAGATTATGTTTGTTTCTCTTCTCATATCATAGATCTCGAGATTCACCCCTTTTTAGTTACATGTTTATCACAAAAAACACATAAAAATACACATACATGCATAAAATCACACATAACATACACATACACATAGATCTACACATTTTCTTGTATTCTCCCCCATAAAACACATGAAAACCAAAAAAGAGAGGGCTATGAAGCTCACCTTGAGTTGTAGTTTCGGTTTTGAAGAGAGAAAATGAAGAAAGTTTCGATCCTAGCAAGTCCTCTTGGTAAATCTCGAACTTAGATGATTTCTAAGAGAGTGATCATGATTTTGTATGAGATAAGTTAGATTTTTGGTAAATTGAAGAAGATATGTTATAAATCAAAGAAATAACTTACCAAAGATGTGAACTACTTGATGAAAATCCTTAGATTTCAAGCCAAAATTTCGAGATCTTCAAAGGAGAAAAAGATAATATTGAGAGTGGTTTAGAGAGAATTTTTGGTGAGGTGTGTATGTGTTTGTGTTGTGTTCGGCCGAGGATAGAGACAGAGAGGGGAAGACAGACTTTGATGAGATGGTTGCATGGAAATATGAGTTATAAGCATGGAAGTCCTAGGGATAATAAAGAGATGGCAATGGAAGTCAACCCTTCCTTTCTTTTGTGGTTTGGGCCGAGAATGGAGAGGGGAAGGAAAAATATTTGTGCCTTGTATGCTTAAGCCCATTTTATGGTTAAGTTAGATGATTTTTGGCCCAACAAAAATCAAAGAATGATTTTTATGACCTATTAGGGCTAATTTAAATTTCTTATGGTCCAATAAGGCCCATTAAAGGTAACCTAGTTCATTTTAGGCTTATAAGGCACAAAATATTAAGTTTCATGTATATGGGTCTAATTAGGTCCCATTTGAGATTTCTATGTTCAAGATAATTATATTGGAAGCTTATTGGTCCATTAGGTCTAATAAGGAAATCCTGGTCCAAAATGGACTCAAACAAGGATTTTTAGGGCTTCCAAACTTTTGTTGACTATTTGATGTGCTCTTACAAAGCGTTTGATGGATGTTTTGTTGTTATTGAGTAAGCATCATACATGCTTTCACATTGTTGGTTCACATTTGTTATCATTGTTTAATGTTTACAAGGTATCAAATTCCTAGTGATGACATGATTGAATTGTCCTTTTGGTATGAACCATTTAAATCGATTTCATATATTCCATTATTGGTACAAGTGTCAAAATAGAACACATTATCTTTAAACATAGAGATGTTTTCAGAATCAAAGTCAAACTTGTAACGAAAACCTTGTTCATACAAACGAGAAGTAGAGATAATATTTCTGGTTATACCAAGTACATAACAACAATTGTTCAAAATAAGATAAAGGCTATTTAGAAGCAAAAGATGATATTGTCTTATGGCTTTGATAGCTACTCGAGTGTCATTGCCCACATGAAGATCCAAATCACCATCTCTATGTTCTCTAACATTCCTTAGTCACTGCAAATCATTGCAGATGTTAGTACCACTTCCAGTATCAAATACCCAAGAATTAGTACATAATGCATACTATTCAATTACATATATACCTGAGGTGCCAATCATGTTATCCTTGTTATTCTTAACTTCCTCCAAGTATTTGGGAGAGTTACGTTTCCCATATCCCTTCTCATTACAGTGAAAGCAATCAGAGTCAGCAGCAGGTTTGGGCACAGGAGTTGGGTTGGTAGCAGGAGGCTTCCCTTTATCCTTTCTCTTACCCTTGCCTTTCTTTAAGGTCTCGCCTTTCCCCTTACCATCATTATTACCAGATTTCTTCTTGTATATTTGACCCTCGCGGATCATCAACAATTGATTGTTCCCAGATTTCTTGATGTTTGCCTCAATATTCTTGAGCATTTTATGAAGCTCATTAATGCTCCTCTCCCAGTCATTCATTTTAAAGTTCATCACAAATTGGTTGAAATACTTGGGCAATAAGGCTAGGATCACATACGTAGCTAGCTCATCCCTAAATGGGAATCCAAGATGGGCAAGTTGCTCAACATAAGCATTCATTTTGAGCACATGTGCACTCACAGAAGATCCCTCAGCCATCTTGGAACCAATGAAAGCATTCAAGGGCTCAAACCTCTCTTTCTTAGCCTGAGCTTGAAACGTGATTCTTATATGCTCAATCATATCAAATGCTTCATGAAACTCAAAAGTTTCTTGAAGCTCAGGGGTCATTGTTGCAAGCATGATGCATATCACTTCGTTCGAATCATTTACATGTTTCGCCCGAGCATATTTCAATGCTTTGGCAGCATTGACTAGGAGTTCTTCCAGGATTTGTTCAACAAGGACATAGTCCTTTTTCTCAAGCTTGAGGACAATTCTAAGTTTCCTGAACCAATCAAGAAATTGGGGTCCGCTTAGTATTTCCTTTTCGAGGATGGATCGAATGGTGAGAGATGAGGTGGTTACAGTCGGGGTAGTCATCCACAAAATAATAAGATTCATTTTAATATCTTTGATATAATTTCTTTTAAAGTTAATTACCCCTTAAATTAAATTTGAAAAGCTAATATCCACATCACCCAAAATAACTTGACGTGGTGACCCACAACACAAGTGATTTTGTTGATTGGTAGGTTGTGATAACCAATTACAATTCTTATGTAACTCTTAGATTAATGGGATCAAAAAAACATTAATTTGTTTTTAATGGCATTTTCATCCCATCTATTCCTCCAGACTCTTATGCTTAGGTGACCTTTATCACATAAGAAATTGATCAAATCATCCATTTAAAAATCTTGTGATTATATTTCACAAAAGGTTAGGTGACATTTATCCCATAAGTAAATATAAAATACTTTGGCCAATTTTTAACAATCCATATGAATAAGGTGACCCTAAAGTTCACAAGAGTTGCACAAAATTGCTAAGTGATTTTTAAGTGGATTGCATAGATTTGAAGCTTTATAAAAAGGCTTTTTATCAATGTTTTATTTTCTAGCATATTTAAAACATTTTGTGTCATGAACATTTCATGCATAAAATATATCATGACACATTTCAAAGTGTTACAAAAATTATAAAGTTGAAATATTACCAAATTCAATTTTACCAGTTAAAATTAATATTCGATATTATTTCGACGTAATAGTATTTGGAACCGGTTTTTAGCCTTTTAATAAAACAACTTTTATTATTTAGTTATGGAGTTTGGATTAAGTTTAAAAGGCATTTAAAACTTTTTATATCTTTAAAAGTTTGGCTATTTAAGAGTTTTAAAAATTAAAATTCTATTTAATAAAAACTCATTTTAGACATCTTATGTTGGAAACTTTTATATAAAGTTCTAAGATGTTATTTTTTTGTGAAAATGTTTTTAGAATGGTAAACATATTTTCATACATACAATATTTTAAAACAACAAAATATAAAAATCACAAGCATGCATTTAAAAATATATAAACAAAGCCATTTTCTAGTAATATTTATTGTGAGCCATCAGAACAAATATTTAGTCATTTCCTAAAGGAATTATTAGCACACTTCAAGGTCTTCAAAAGATCCATGTCTTCATAAGAACTCAATGCTCCATCTTGAAACATTTTTTATAAAATAAAATACAACTAGCCTAAAAAAAACTAATTTATTACATACAAAGATGAACAAATGAGACAATACATATTTATCTATTACATCCTCATGTGAATAAATAAATACCAGCAACAAATGTCATATTGGCTTGTTTATACACAACAACATATAAATATAAAAAACACTTTGTTTTTTCTAATGTAACTTTTATATATAACCAAATTGCATGGAAAAATGGTTATATAAAAATTAAACACCTTTTACAACAAGTTGCCAAAGAAAAAAAATATGGACATTTCTTTATCCAAAAAGAAATCCATGCTTGTTTTCCCAAAACCAAAGATTATCATAACACGAAAATCATTCTAACATTTAAAAGATGGCTCTGATACCACTGATTGCAATAACAAGAAACTTGATCTTCTCTACAAGTAATCCACCAACAAGATAAGGTACTCAAAATGCTAGTTTTCTTCTTGTATGACTTTGTTCTTTAAGCCTTAAGTGCTTAAACAATTAAGCACTAGAAGGAAGACACAAAGTAAGAACTAAAATCTAAAACACCAACTTCAAAAGCGGAGAGAGGCTCTCCCTTTGGTGCTCTCGGCTTTAGAGATAAATAGATAGGAGAAAGACCAAAAGAACTAACTACATTTCGTGCTCAAAAGTCCTCTTTTATACACCCATGTAAAATAAAGTCAAACCATTAAAATACTCTATAGTATTTTAAAGCATAAAGTGAAAGGGGGACAAAGTATGGACACCAACTTGGGAAGAAAACACAAGCAATCTCCCATACACTAGGCCATTTCGGCCATGATGACTTGGAAAAGACAAAAAATTTCACAAACATTATTAACCATGGTAGAGTAAGTCTTTAAATTAATCATGGTTGATCAAAGGGTCCAAAACTTTGTACATAACTTATTATATGATATCATATCATATAATGGCTAGTTTCTAGTTTCTTTTATTATTATTTACATAAAACAATAACTGTTCTCTAATTAAATACAAGAGTTGAATTTATTTATTAATATCAAACATATAATAAATATTCAATAAGTACCAACTTGATTAAGGTGTGACCCTATAGGATCATATGTTATTAGCAACATCACTCAATAATGATTCTTGAACTTATAGATCCAACATCACCAATGCACAACCGATTTGAAAATCACAACTTATATATCTCCCTTTGAAGAATAAATATATTATCATTTTAGAATTACTATTGATTGAATCCCTGAAGTAATCTCTAAGCATGGGTTTATTCAATACCCAAAATCTCTTATTTCAAAGTACTCATGAATATTCCCGCAATCCCATGCAATGTCTAATTTCTATAGAAAATCTAGAATCGATTCATGATAGTCTTAAATTACTGCTTACTTTAAAAAGTATGTATGGTTATGGATTTTGGAATAATTAGATTACTCACGAAGTAAAATTTGCAAAGTGAAACATAAGAATAAGTAATTTAAGAAGGTAGTATGATACTCATAAATAATTCTCTATTATTCATTCACCAAGTTATTTCAAACTATAAAATAACTACTAAAACAAAGATCATATCTTAAGGCATTCCTCCTAGCATATTGATTGTGCTTGACCTTGCTCAGATTCTTTGTCAAAGGATCTATAGGATTATCTTCTGATGATACTCGTTTCTCTAGGAGTTGCCCTACTTCAATCTTATTTTTGATTTAGTGGCACTTTTTGTTGATATTCTTAGACATGCCATGGTCTTTCAGTTCTTTGGTCAAAGCAATCGCTCCTTCCTTATCACATAATAGTTCTATTGGCTCTTGAATGGTTTGGACTACTCCAAAATATCCGATGAAATTATTCAACCAAGCGACTTCCTTTCAGTGCATCAGTCACTAATATGTACTTTGATTCACAAGCATAATCAACGAGGCCATTGACTCCTTGGAACTTTTCCAATTCACAGCTCTACCATTCAACAAAAAAAATCCAGCTAGACTGAGAACAAAAATTGAAACAATATGTTTGAAAGTTTGCATCACTATAACCACTCACTCTTAATGTGTCATTATTGCTAAGAACTAGAAACTTGTCCTTTGTTCTTTGTAGATACTTGAGAATATTCTTGACTTCTATCTAATTGGCTCTGCCGGGATTTCCTTGAAATCGACTAACCATGCTCAAAGCATAACCCACATCTTGGCATTACATTTGATATGATACATGATAGATCCTATAACCGAAGCATATAGGACTCAAATCATGTCATTTATTTCTTCCTCTATACTAGGACTTTGTGTCTTACTCAATTTGAAGTACAGTGAATGGGAAAATCCCTATTCTTAGAGTTCTCCATATTGAAACACTTCAATATTTTTTTCAAGTATGTACTCTAGCTAAGACCAATAAGACGATTATTTATATTCCTCAAAATTCTTATCCCAAGAATATCGGTTGCTTTCGCTAGATCATTGATAGAGAAACTCTTCACAAGCCAATATTTCACTTCTTTTTAGGTTAGAATGTCGTTTCCTATAAGGAGTATGTTTCATCGACACACAACACTAGGAAAGTTAGTATACTGTCACCAGCTTTAACATACACACATAACTCATCCTCACTCCTAGAGAATCCAGCCTGTACGACTTTCTCATGGAAGCAAATATTCCAGCTGTGAGATGATTTTTTTCAATCCATTAATTGATTTCTCAAGCTTACACACTCTATAAGGATACTTGGCATGTACAAAACCTTATGGTTGACTCATGTAGACGTCCTCTGTTAACATCCCATTTAGGAAAGTAGTTTTAACATCCATTTGTCATACCTCATAATCATAGAAGGAAACTATGGAAAGCATAATCCTAATGGACTTGATCCTAGCTATTGGTGAGAAGGTCTCATCATAGTGAACCCCTTGGATTTGAGTAAAGCCCTTGACAACCAGTCAAGCCTTGAACATGTGTAGCTTTCCATCCACGTTGGTCTTCTTCATGAAGATCCATTTGCAATCTACTATCTTTTGACCACTTTCATGATTAACCTAGTTCCATACTTAGTTATCATATAGGGATTGCATCTCGCTATTTATCACCTATTTCCATTTTGCAGCCTTAGGGCATGCCATTGCTTCCTTCTAGTTAGCAGGTTCATCCAAATTCACCAGTGTTCTACCACTAACGAGCGTGTCCCCATCTGCAGTTATCTGAAAACCGTAAAACTAAGGTGGCATGCTAACTCTACTCGACCAACGAAGAGGTATTGAATTCTCAATGGGATCAATAGTAGTCTCATCTTCTAATTGATAGTTAGTGTCATTTAAGGTTCCGACATTGGATGACTCTGGAATTTCTTCCGTATCAATAGCACTCCCACTGTCCTCTTTGAATATGAGCTTTCTCTTGGGAAAGACTCCTCTTTGAGCTACAAAGACCTCATTCTCACTAGTTCTGTAGAACAAGTATCCAAAGGACTTTTTGGGTTGCCAATGAAAATACACTTCTAAGATCTAGTTTCAAGTTTGTCATGAGTTTCTCGTCTTACAAGAGCTCCATAATTTAAGAACTTGATATGTGGGAGCAAGGGAGCTTTCCATGTTAACATCTCCTGAGGTGTTTTGGCAAACTTCTTAGTGGGCACAAGATTTAGGATATGGGCGACTATTTCTAAGGCATACTCCCAGAAAGATATTGGAAGCGAATCTCGACTCATAATGGAATGAACCATATGAAGTAAGGTTCAATTATGCCTATCAGCCACACCATTAAGTTGTGCTGTTCTAGGAGGAGTCGATTGTCAAACGATTCAATATACCTTTAGACAGTCACAAAACTCGATATTAAGATACTCTCCACCCCTGTCAGATCGAAGCATCTTTATCTTCCTACCCAATTGATTCTTGACCTCGTCCTTAAACTCTTTGAACCTTTCAAAATTTTCGATCTATGTTTGATCAAACAGGCATACCCATATTTGATATATTCATCCGTAAATGTCACGTAGTATCGATTAGCGTTCCTTGTAGCAGATCTCAAGGTGCCACACACATACGTACGGATAAGTTCCAACAATCCTTCACATGTTTCACATGTTCCAATGAAAGGTTAATTTGTCATTTTTCCAAAAAGACAAGACCCTCGTTCATCATATGAACTTAAGTCAAATGATTCCATCACTCCATCATTTTGGAGTTGGGTGATGTGTATCTTGTTAATGTGCCCAGGACGACAATGCTACAAGTTTGATTTGTATATACCATTAGACAAATCAATATGGAATACACTATTGCATAAGTTATCAACGCACATCTTAGTTTCGTACACGCCACCACAAGGTAATGCTTTGAACATAAAAACGTCATTTTTATAAACCATAGTCAAACCATAGTCGTTATCAAATGAATATCAAAAATCGTGTCTAAACAATTCATGAAATGAAATAATGTTTCTTGTAATTTCTAAAGAATAACAACAATTAATCAAATCAACCCTAACCCCACTATCAAGCATAAGCCCGTACATCCCGATATTGGTAACAGGTGATGAACACCTATTCTCCATGAGCAAGTTCATCCTTCCATGCTCCACTTCCTCACTTTGTTTTAGCCCCAGTATATTAGAACAAATATGAAAACCACATCCTATATCAAGGACCCAAGAATGAGAAAGTTATGTGTTACTTATTTGAATAATCTATGTACCGATGAGGAGCCAAATGGCTTGATCTTACCCTCTTTCAACTCTTGAAGTTACTTTGGGCTGCTTCTTCTCCAATTCCGTTTGTCACCACAATCAAATAAAGCGGCCTCCTGTTGATCACTAACACTAGGAATATCATACTTGGGCTTCGCCTTTGACCCACTGCTAGACGCTCCAATAGGGGACTTGACCTTTTACTTTGATTAATAGTTTGCTTTCCTCTTTATTCCTTTGTTTTAACCAATGGCCAGGACATGAGCACTTGTCGCAAAAGGGACATTATTTTTCTTTATTTCCCGATTCAACCCTCTACAACAAGTTGTATAGTTGGGTTCATATCCTCTTCGTGTTGTTCAAATGGTAAGTCAAGATCAACTGATCATAAGTAGGAGGTAAAGATTTAAGGACCATGTTAATGGGAAACTCCTTATCAAACGACACACTGAGCTTTTCCAACTGGTCCACATATCGTTGCATTCTTTGCACATGAGCGCAAACAGAGTCTCCTTCCTTCAACTTCCACACTATAAGAGAGTTGACCATTTCATAGCACTCTTGTATCGATTTCTTGTGAAACTTTTCAACAAGATCCAAGCATATATCTT
Organism: Lactuca sativa; assembly: GCF_002870075.4. Lineage (NCBI taxonomy): Eukaryota > Viridiplantae > Streptophyta > Magnoliopsida > Asterales > Asteraceae > Lactuca > Lactuca sativa. Next base: position 218,908,788 of record NC_056631.2, on the reverse strand, counting down.
ATGCCCAATAGTCCTCGTAGAACTTTTTTAGTTTTGGCGCCATGGTAGAAAGCGAAATTAGTGGCGTCGTCATGATATTTGTTATAGAAAGTGATTTACTCAGGTGTAGTAGTCGTTTCACCAATTTCATGAAGAGGTTACTCGATAACATACTGTTTGTTCTCGTAGCGAAGAGTCATCTTCAGCTTTTGCATCCAATCCATATAGTTTGGACCTGCCAACTTTTTTTTTGACAAAATCGACAAGAGAGTTAAGTTGGAGTTTTGAGTAGAGGTTTGATTTGCATGAGCATCGCCGTTTCCAGACATCTTTATTAAGAGAGATAGTTTTAGTTACATGATATAAATCCTTAATATTTTAACCCAACTTAACATTCAAGGCTAGGGTCCACAATACAATTTGAAATCAAGAAGAGGGATACCTTAATCTAATTATGGATTTATTAAGGTAGGTAAAACGATTCACCAATTTCAATCTAATGTAATCCTAAATCTTTTGAGGTTCATTGAATCATATCAACGGCATATTTAATCTTAGATTACGTTCATCAATTTTGTGTTTGGGATACCGAGGATCACAAACAACATGTGAATAACCATGCAAACCCATTCGACAACCTGAATTTCATTTATCATCTAAAATTGACATGTTGTTAAACTACACATGCTCCATCATTAACGATAATTTTCAAGTTGTTCCATCATCTCAATTTTATAGTCCCAAATTAGTGTGTCGGTTAGCCATTCACATTCCATTAACGACTTATAAAGAATGATGTGTGTTTTCATGGATTAACATACATTTCATATTTTTCATAAAGTAGTTAGAGTGAGATTTTAAAAGAAGGTTCTAGTACTTTATATCATTATACTTTTAATGAGGCTTATTAATATTTCGACTGACTTTTTTTTATACATATAGTAGTTAAACTTGAAGTAATATACAAGGTGTATTTTAAGACTTTTTAAAATACAAGGTTTAAATATTAGTTATCTAAATTAATCATATAATTAATTAATCAATTTAAACCAATTTGATTTAATATTTATCTTTTAATTAAACAATTAATTAAATTAAATAAGTCGTTTAGGAATTAGATAATTATCTTAATTAAAGCATTAATTAAATAATTCAAATTTAATCATATCCTTCTAATTTTCAAAAATTAGGGTTAGGGTTACCAGGTTTCAGTTGTTTAAATTTTAAGGCATTTGAAATAACAAGATAAGTAAACTAGAAACCCTAGAGAAACCCTAAGGGAATTTTGAAAATAAGTTTTGGAGGCTAGGGTTTCAAGAAAACCTAGCAAAGTCAAATTTTTAAGGGAATGGTTTATTTTCACTAAACACTAATCTAGATCAATTCACCTCATCCACAAATCAATAAAAACAATGGATCTGATACCACTGATGGGTTTTATAAGTTATCAAAACATTTAATGTGGAAAATCGTAACACTTAAGTTCACACGCAACCTATAAGGATCTATCTTTTCTCTAATTGATAGTAACATAAAAATGAACATCAAGAACACTAAGGAAACCCTATTGAAATTGAAAATGCATGGATTAGGATTTACTTACCTTGATATCTATTATAGCAAATAAACCTTTTGATTCCTTCCTTTGCACTTCAGAAAGCTAGCAGAAAAAGCTTAGTCCCTCTAATGGTTTGTACCTAAACCCTAGAAACTAGAAGACTGATGGGTTTTGAGCATTACAACATTCCTATGTGCACATGCAACCCTATTTTCTTTGGATCTAGGTTTTTCTCAAGTTATACATGCAAATTAATTTTCCAAAGCAAAAACCTAATCTAGCATACAAGAAAAAAATGAAATCTAATCATATTAGGGTTTAGAAGAATACCTTTCTTTAAGTAGCTTGATCTTGACCTTCAAGAGCTTAGTGCCTTAAGCGTTGCACCTATAATGGAGTCACAAACACCACAAGAAAAGAATGAATGAGAGAGAGATCATGGAGGCTACTTGATTTCGGATAGGGTTCTCTAAGAAAGCATAGGGGCCGAAAACCTTAAGCCAATGGTTCCTGTCACACCCCAAAACCAGAATGGCGGAAACGTTCGGGGGCGGAGGACGTCATGTACAATATCACAACAAAGTGTAATAGTAAACAAGCAACAACATCATCCATTGCATTAATAAAATAATTTAATACAAGTGTGTTCTGTGAAGTTTATAAGACACCAAAAATGTAAATCAAAATAAGAGATGAGTGTTGAACTAGCTCCATCTTCTCAAAACCCGGCATCGGTACCTGTCTACTGATGACCTGAGAATACAAGTTATTTTGAAAGAGTTGATCAGATTTAAAGCTGGTGAGTTCATAAGCGTTTTAGTGTCATTATTTGTATGAAAATGTTTGTAAGTGTTTGATGTATAAGTTTGTAAATGTATGTATCTCCTAGAAAATCCTATATTTTCTACTAAAACGCAGCCTTCTACCTAGGCATCAAATATTATGTATGTTTGTTTCTTGTAAAAGTTGTATTTTCCCAAGTGTGACTATCATTAACCAAAAATATAGTTTTTAAATTACCGTTTATGTGAGAAGATCACAATGTGAATGCAATGGGAAAATAATAAAGTACTGTAGTTTTGTATTATAATAACTATAGTTGTACCAACTACTTTAAACCAATTGTTAATTAACGTATAATGTGATATGATTACACCATACTATCGACTGAAAACACGACGATGAAAGATGTCGGAAGAAATGACATTTGGCACCCGTAGACTTGCAAGTCCCACTGTAGCGAACAGCAAGGTGCAGGATAGTCAATCCAGTATAGATCTATACACCAATTCACACTCTCCCTCCAAGAGACTCTGGATACAAAACGAGCCATGGCAGGTGATTCCATGCCCCGAAACCGTGGCTCACATTTATGTTATAGTATTCTTGTATATGTATTATATGTACTAGTGTAATGTATGCTCTCTCTGTCTTGTATGTAGTATGTTCTCTTTGTTTCTAATCATAGTACGTTCTCTTGTATAGTGTATAGTATGGATTGTTTCTCATAACAGTATGTTCACTTATTTTCTCATAATAATATGTTCTCTTAGTTTCTCATAATAGTATGTATTGACTCATGTATGAACTGACTCCTTGTATGTTTCATTGTACTAGAAATAGTGAATAGTGACTTCCTAAACTATACCTATTCTAGTTTACTAGTAAAGTTGTTTGTATAACTGAGTGTATTGAACTGAGACAAAAGCTTTTATGTCTTATACATATATACATAATAGATAACTAAGGATCAAACGACACTTGGACAAACAACAGGGTACTCTAAGTCCACAACCAAACAAGGAACAGGAAATAAAGTGAGTTATCAGTCCTAAGTCCTTCCAACCTTACTTATATAACTATATATGCATTAGACATGGTTTTGACAATATATAAGTTTCAAAGAGTTGAAATAAGAGGTTTGGCATGTAAGAACAAGTTTGATAAAGAGTTTAACATGTAAACGAGTTTGATAAATATTTTGAAGTCGTTTGTTTGATAAAACAATTAAAAGTATAGCAAATCCATTTGTTTGATAGTTATTAATCACATGTGATTGATATAATAACTATAATGTTTCAACTTGTATTCCCCCCCCCCCTTAATAAAAGCACTTGAAATCATTTAAAAGGTAGATTAAGGGGTGTGAACTCACCTTTAGTGAGTGATATAAAAGTATGTTTGGAAAAAGGATGTAGAGTGTCAGGTGAAACCTTGAGCACACAAAGATCCTAATAAACATATAATGACATGTATGTGTATTTGATTAGAGTATAAACAACTAATTATAAGGGATAACACCCTAATAGACTAGGAAACTCTTATATTGAAGGGATACAATCATATATGATTGCATACTTAGGGTGTATGGCCACCCTAAAGAGTTTACGGTCCAAATGGAATGACCAAGTGAGTTTGCGGTCCAATGGGTTCACGGTCCCATGTGTTTACGGTCCTATGGTTTACGGTCCAATGGCCTTAGGGTCATAGGGTTTACGGTCCATGAGTTTACAACCGTAAACTCATGTCATTTCGTTCATATGAGTGATTTTTAGGGGCATTCAAGCTTGTAGAAGGGTTATAGGTTCCATTATAAGCTTTAGGAGGGTTTAATGTCTCATTTGCACCCTTAATAAGGGTTTATGGTCTAAGGAGATACTGTAGCACCTAGTGCTTGGTACGTATTCCTCTTTTTTTTCTATCGAAGTCTTTTGCATTTTTGGCCTTGGACACGGCGAGTTGAAGGACCAACTCGTCGAGTAGAAGCACGATGGAACGCGGGACTTAAGTGATGGACTCGACGAGTCGGGTCCTGGACTCGACGAGTAGGCTCTGGCTAGACAAAAACCCTAATCTGAGGGTTTGCACCCTATTTAATCAACCTTATACAGCCTCTATCATCCCTTATGCTCCCAGAAACCCTCTATAGAAAACCCTAGCTGTTTTTGAAGCAATCTAAGTCATTTTAGTGGATTTTGGTGTTGTTGGTATTAAGAAGGAAGGAGAAGAACTTGAGGAAACAAGAGGAGACTAGAGGGGTTCGAGTTTGTGCTTCATCTTCAGTCCTCAGAAGGTATAAATTTGATAACTTGCTTGTTCAATTGCTAGATCCCATTTTGTAGAGATTAAGGGCTTTTATAAGCCATTTTAGGTTGCTAACCATGAATGCAAGCATGGTTGGGGACAAGGCTTAGGATCTAGGTCCTTTGAGGGGTCACAAGGCAGAAAGTGGGCGCTTTTCCACCCAAGGAAGACCCCATGCAACCCAAGAGCTTGTTTTAGGACCTTTTGAGCTCAAAGTCCCATGCAATCACGTAAAGTTTGTAACTTTACGTGCTAGATCGATTGTAGAGGCTTGGGTCTATCTTTTGATCAATGGTTGTACATCAGAAATTGATGATTTGGTGAATGGACGTGACCGACTCGACGAGTCCATTCTTGGGACTCGACGAGTCCAAGGCTTTGAGTCCCATATATGTTGAGGGTCAAAGGGACTCAGTGGAGTGTTGGAAGGGTCGTAACTGGTTAGAAAGAGTGACCCAACGCATTGGGCGTAATTTTATACCTGGAGTTCGTGGGACTCGACGAGTACTAGAACAGACTCGGCGAGTCCAAGGCAATCTTCTTATGTTTGAAGATGAACTCGACGAGTTGTTCATACAACTCGGCGAGTCAAGGTTAAGACTTTTTCATCAGATGAAGGTGAACTCGACGAGTTGTTCATACGACTCGACGAGTCGGATGAAGGTTCATTGATGTTCGTAAAGACGGGGAACTCGTCGAGTCGTTGCCAAACTCGACGAGTCGAGTCATGGATAAGGACGAGTGAAGGGGTAAGGACTCAACGAGTTGACGGCCCAACTCGGCGAGTCGAGTCAACTGGAAGTTTACTTTGACTGGACTTGGACTAACCCTGTTTAGGGTTGCACGAGCTGTGCGTTGATTTGAAGGTTGTCGTGCAGGGATCGAGGAGTCGAAGGGAGTCAACTTGTGCGCCGAGGATAATTCAAACATTGCACGACATTGAGGTGAGTTACCTTCCAGTAGGGGTGGGTCTACATCCACAATGCCGACCCACCAAAAAGGAGTATTTAGAAGATGATTGTCTTTATGATAATTATCTTGGTTTGGTTATGTGTTTCAATTATGAGATTTAACTGTATGACATGTTATGTGTGTAGTAGGGATTAGTTTCCCTGATAGTGGTCCTTAGGACCTAGGGGTAGGTCAGTACCCAGATATGCCTGACTATATGCTTATATCTGTTGTTGTATGCTAGTGGTAGGGGTGAAATAGTCCCTAGTTACCAGTTGAAAGATACCGATGAAGGTTACCGGTTGAAAGATAACGAAGATATTGTATGGTATGTGTTATGATGGGGGAACTCACTAAGCTTTGTGCTTACAATTTCGGTTTTTGTTTCAGGTACCTCTTCGTCGAAGGGGAAGCAGTCGGCGGGGTAGCAGCGCATCATACACACACATGGTTTCTGCATTGAGTTTATGGGACTGTACTCTGATTTTCATTACTTTTGATGTTATGGTTTGCGACACAACATTATGATTTTGTAATGTGATGTTTTATCGACAATGTTTTTGGTAAAATGTTTATTAAATATAGTAGTTCAAAAATGAAATTTTCGGGCTTGAATTTTGGGTCGTTACAAGTTGGTATCAGAGCCCTGGTTTAAGGGATTCGGACACACCCTCGGGGTGTCTGGACTCAAACCGAGGGACTAATTTTACAAGGAAAATGGTTTTATAAAATCTAAATTGAGAAATTTTAAAGATGAAGTGTGTGATGCGTGCGACCGGCCGGGCTCAATTAAGTTTTCCCCAAGATACCCTTACTTGTTATGTTATGTTATATGGTTTTAATTCGGAGAACTGCATGCTAGAATATGACTAAGGATCTAGGAGGATGCCTTGTGTGCCTGATATATGATTCTGAAAATTGCATGCTAGTTAAGGCTAAGTTTCTAGGAAGGATGCCTTTTATGCCTGATGTATGAGCTGTATCCTAGGACGAATTAGTCAGCAGTAGGATGGCCTGTGTAGATTATGCCTGGTTTGGTTACTTAATGCATGAATGCTGCTTGCATTGTGCTATGGGGGTTCTGGCCAACTTCAACTAACTAAGGAACGGATATGTAACAGTATCCGCAAGCTAGTTAGGGGGAAGTGGTGGGGACTCCTAGTGTAGCTGATGGCAAAGAGTAGGTCGGAGAGTGCCCTAGAGAAGCCTAGGATGACATTAGTGGAAAGGGTATCGGAAAAAGGGGCTTGGCGAAGTCGAAGCAATCCTTGAGGAAAGTATGCATAGATGTGGAAGGTAGTATGGGCCCGTATTACTAAAAACAGAAGATCCATACTCGAGTCAAGGAGGGCCTAGATGGAACCAGGAAACTTGGAAAGTGTAAGTGACCCTGACAATAGTATGCTTATTTTCAGAATGGTGGTCATGCGACTTGGAGAGGGAGGTTCAGGATCCGGGTCAGGATCGGGCTCGGGTGCAGGGTCCGAGCATGTGGATGATGGATTATGCGAGCTCATAGTGTTCGAGATCATGCGAGGTATCCTTGATGCGACACCGGTTATCTTCGGGTCGATCAAGGAGGGGATCATTGAGCTGATGGAGGATCGCCTCCGATCGTTCAGGAGTGATCTGGCATCTGGCTAGACGAGCATGCGCACACTGTCCTTTAAGGACTTCAGAGGGAGTGGTGCACCGGATTTCCATGGGGTGAAGGACCCCATTGCCGCTAGGAGATGGATCGCGAACATCGAGTCTGCGCAACTGACTAGCTTCTGCCCGGAAGGGTCGAAGGTCCATTTCGCTGCAGGATGTTTGAGGGACCGAGCCAGAGATTGGTAGGAGATGATTGGTGACACGTTGGGATCCCTAGCCATTGAGGCTATGACGTGGATAGATTTTGTGGCCTGATTCAGGGCCGAGTTCGGACCAGCTGTGGAGCTTCAGCAGCTGGCCAGGGAGTTCTTGGATATGAGACAGACTACGGAGACTGTGGCGGAGATCACCGCCAAGTTCCAGGAGAGGGCTTTTTTTGGTGCCCCAGTATGCGGGTGATGAGGACATGAGGAGGACCCGCTACCATGACATGCTACGAGCTGACATCCGGGAGCATCTCAGTTTTTCAGTTTGCCCTACCCTGGATTCCATGATTGCCAGGGCTAGGGAGAGGGAGATTGATCTGGAGCACATCCGGAATAGGAAGGAAGAGGAGGGGCAGACAACGAAGGCTTTGGGGAAGAAGCCCAAAGGATCCAATGGTAGGCCGAAAGGCCAGACAGGACGGGACCGCTATGGGAAATGCGGTCGGTCACATGAGGGGGCTTGTCGCACTGGGCCGGGATCCGGCTGCTATAAGTGTGGCAAGTTTGGGCATTTTGGCAGAGATTATACTACCCCTACTCCTGCGATTCAGACATCAGACCTGATTTGCTTTCATTGCAATCAGAGGGGCCATAAAAAGGCTAATTGCCCTAGATTGACAGCAGTAGCGGCGCCGGCAGTGACGCCGACTCCAGCGACAACACGGGTTGTGGATGGCCGGAAGGTCAAGCCGGAGGCTCCATTGGGTCGGAGCCGAGCATTCCAGTTGACAGCCGAGGAGGCACGTGCTGCACCCGATGTGGTGACAGGTATGATTTCTTAATTATGCTTTTATGTTATGTTGCTGTGATTCTGATGTATTATGTGCCTTTCTTAGGATCGTTCCATGTGAACGGTATCCCAGTTCAGGTGTTGTTTTATTCGGGTGCCACCCGATCATTTGTCTCTCTTGTGCTTAGCAAGAAGTTTCCTGAATCTCCGGGCATGTTGGATTGCCCTCTAGAGGTCGAGATTGTGGACGACCCGTCTGTGCGAGCGTTAGAGGTCTACCGGGATTGTATTTTGAGGCTGTTTGAGGAACGTTACCTGTTTGACTTGGTTCCCATACCTCTGCGGGGGAACAAGGTTATTATTGGTATGGATTAGTTGAGCCCCAATGGGGCGGTGATCGACTGCGTGCAGCAGTCAGTGCGGATCAGGACCCCTAGTTGGGGAGAGCTGGTGGTTCAGGGCGAAAGGCCACAACGATGACCTGCCTTATGTTCGGCAGCGAGGGCTAAGCGCTACCTACAGCAGGGTTGCGCAGGTTATGTCGCCTATGTTATGGATACCCGGGAGGCGGGAAAGGTGACGGTAGGCGATGTGCCCGTGGTGCGAGAGTTTACGGACGTATTCCCCGAGGAGTTGCCTGGGATACCTCCGGAGAGACTGGTGGAGTTCCGGATCGACCGAGTCCCTGGTACGGCCCCGATAGCCAAGGCATCGTATTGGTTGGCTCCTCCTGAGATGAAGGAGCTGTCTACACATCTGTAGGAGCTGTTAGACAAGGGGTTCGTTAGACCGAGCAGTTCACCCTGGGGAGCCCCGATTCTGTTTGTGAAGAAGAAGGACGGGTCGTATCGGATGTGTATAGATTATCGGGAGCTGAATAAGGTGACGGTGAAGAACCGTTACCCACTCCCGAGGATTGATGACCTCTTTGACCAGCTTCAGGGAGCATCTTGGTTCTCCAAGATCGATTTGCGTTCAGGATACCATCAGATGAGGGTCAGAGAGGAGGATGTACAGAAGACTGCGTTCCGGACCCGCTATGGCCATTACGACTTTGTGGTGATGCCCTTCGGGCTCACCAATGCTCCTTCCGCGTTCATGGACTTCATGAACCGCATGTGTAGACCGATGTTAGACCGGTCGGTGATAGTGTTATTGATGATATCTTGGTTTATTCCAAGCCGCATAGGGAGCATGAGGAGCATCTGTGAGAGGTTCTGGAGACCTTGAGGAGGGAGAACTTGTATGTTATGTTCTCCAAGTGTGAGTTTTGGTTACGTGAGGTGCAGTTTATTGGGCACCTTCTCAACCAGAACGGGATTTCAGTAGATCCTGCCAAGGTGGAGGCCGTGATTAGGAGGATCCGAAGTCTCCATCTGAGATTCGGAGTTTCCAAGGATTAGCCGGCTACTATCAGAGATTCATCCAGGATTTCTCCAAGATAGTCGTGCCCCTGACCAGACTGACAAGGAAGGTCGTGGTTTTCCATTGGGGTCCTGAGCAGCAGGCTGTATTTGAGACTCTGAGGCAGCGATTGTGCAAGGCATCAATCTTAGCTTTGTGCTTACAGTTTCGGTTTTGGTTTCAGGTACCACTTTGTCGAAGGGGAAGGAGCCGGCGGGGTAGCAGCGCATCACACACACATGGTTTCCGCATTGAGTTTATGGAACTGTACTCTGATTTTCATTACTTTTGATGTTATGGTTTGGGACACAACATTATGATTTTGTCATGTGATATTTTATCAACATGGTTTTTGGTAAAATGTTTATTAAATATAGTAGTTCAAAAATGAAATCTTCGGGCTTGAATTTTGGGTCGTTACAGATACACTAGACTGTAAACACCTTTTGTTCATGAAAAATGAATGTTTTCAAGGCCTTAATCAAGTATCCTAACTAGATAACAAGTATAGAAGATAGACACTTACAATTTGGAAGAAAAGAAGGGTGTTTTCAGCCGAAAACATTAAAGTGTTCTTGATGTTCTTGTGGATCTTGAAGATCTAGATTCAAAAGATGAGATTTGTGTATGAATTCAAGAGTGAATCAAGAAGAAGAGACGTATTAACTCCAAAAGGGAAGGAATCACTTACATTATTGAAGTTTGGATGCAAAACCTTAAGATCCGTGGGAGAGAAATCGAGTTCTAGGCTTCGAAGTGGTAAAAAGTGATTGAAAATGGCCAAGGTTTGTATATATAGCATGGAGTTTACAGCCATCTTGACCGTAAACTCAAGGTCTCGATCGTAAACTCCTTTTTGAGGAGGTTTACGGTTGCTAGGTAGTTTAGAACTTAAACTGACACTTCCAAATACTGATTCCTTTGATGCACTAGAGTTAGAACACTCACAATAGATCCTAACCAGTGATAACTGGAAGCAAAAAGAGTCTAACACTGATACATTTGAATGTTTAAACAAGCTAGAAGTTTCGGGTTGTCACAATTCCTTATATAGTTGAGCTGTTAGGGTTTTAGGTGGAAACCCTAATTCTCTGCTTAAGCCTTAAACAAGTCATGAGCACCTTCTAGAAGGCCCCTTGCATGAAATCCATATGGGCTTCCCATAGATTTCGTCCACTTCTTCTTTATGAGTCCATCAGCCCAACTTGCAACTATCAATGATTTGCAATATCAGTCCCCTTACTTTTAATCAGTCTCTTTTGATCACTAAATTAATTCCAAATCAATTTCTGATCAATACTAATTAAATAATATGATTTCTCAGTTAATATATTATTCTTATAATATATTAATAAATCATTTATCAACCTCTTTCTCCATAATCCATCATATCAAATTGCTATGGTGAAGGCAAAACAAAAGGACAATGCTATCAGATCAAGTACACACCAATTATAGTTTTGGGCTTAGGCACCTAATCCAACAAAGACAACATGATAGAGGATGAGAGTAGCAAAATTTCTCCTATTTCATTATGAGGTGTGTTGCACGAAAACAAGCACCCAAGGGGTCCTCCTATTTATAATTGATAGGAAGACCCTGGAGACCCTAATCTTGAATAACATAATAATATTTCTAATTCAAGATATTATCCAATATCCTTATCTCCAATAGGCCTCCTGAAACGCTAATTGGGTTCCTCCAAAACCGTCCACCCGTGGAAGGTTCTGGAAGCCTTTCATTGTTCAACTTTTGAACAATTACATTTTAAGTCCTTGCACCTTTTATTAATTCTAATTAACCCATATATTAACAAATCCTTTATTACAATTTATTAATTGCATAATAAATCCATAAATCAACATCTCTCTCTCTCTCTCTCTCTCTCTCTCTCTCTCTCTTTCTCTCACTCTCTCTCTCTCCAGATGTCATTCTATTTAGTTACTAGTTATGAGAGCAACCTAAAAAGGGCTTTGTTTCTAATTCAAGTATATACCAATTTAGTTATAAGCTTAGATAGTTTAGTCGAACATATATCACATACGATATGGAACGAATAAAAATTATAGTGGCATCATTAGAAAAAAAATCATCAAAGTTACTGATGAGATGATGCATACTTTGGAGACTATTATTTTTTATCCAGCCACTTTAAGCATGTCAATGGAAAAAGTCTTACTATACAAGTAAATGACACTTCATACAAAGCTTATTCAGGCTTTAAAGTAGTTATTCAATTTTATTAGTGAGAGGAACAAGAAAAAATTAGTTTTCTTGATGAATGAATGAAAGACTGAACGGATAACATATAATTTTTTTTTGGCTTTTTGCAATGTTTTTTAATTGTTAGAGTTTGATTTACTTCATTGTGTTTCAAAATTTTGAAGTATAAAACTAAAATAACTACTTTGATAAGAAGTATTATGATTGTTCATATTATATTATTTAAATTTACATGAGCTTCTTAAATAGTGATACATTAAAACACACCCTACCGTCAAGCACTATCAACACCTTGTTCAAAGTTGTTTGTTGTTGTATAGCCCACTTAATTACTTCAGCAAGGTATAGTCATCTGACATCCTCGCTTACCAAATTAGGAACGATAGAAACAATTGAGAGAATTGATATTTTCTACTCATGTGTCTTGCACCTTTTCGTACTTTCACAATCCATCTCTAAAGAATGTTGATTTTCTCTCTCAAGCTTAGTTTTATTAGAAAGGGTTCAAGTTTCCATTCATAGATATGCTATTGTTAACTATATTTTTAGCACTATAATTTTGGGTAAGTAAGTGATAGTTTATGCTGGTTGTAACTTCATATAGGAAAGATACAAGGTTTCTAGAATTTTCAGGTTTAGGTGAGACATTTTGGTGTCTACACGCTTCGGGAGTGTAAACACAATGAATGAATGTTGTTATCAAAAGCATCAACTACTATTTATGTGAAACATTTATTCATACATGACTCTTTAGGTTACTTTAACAACTATACACGATTTAAATTGATTTTCTGTCATCTTCTATATATCTATCCATTCTACCCATAATAATACCATATGGATATCCTTTTTTATGTCCATCTTGTTCTCTCCGTCTATCTTATCGTCCAACTCGTTCCCTCCTTCTATCTTTTCGCCCCTTTTTCAGCATGTCAACTAACATAGTTTTCGAGAAAGACTACAAACATGACGTGACTTTGTTTTCAAAATCTTGTAAAGAGAAACTAATGCACAACATCGGGCTGATAGTGGATAGCTAAGCTTTACATCAATCCTGCCAATGGAGGAAAAGGGGAAAAATTGAGCAAATGAAGATAAAACGACTTTTGAGGTCATGGGATTGGCAATAATATTTATATTCTGAACAAAACTATACTGACGATTTTTTATTGAGTCTCTACAAGAGGTTTTACAATGTTTTTCAAGAAGAAAATAAACATCTCGATGTTTTTATTTCTTTTGTTAAGATAATGTAATATTTTAATTTGTATTTAAGGTTTTTCTTTGAATATCAATAAATAAAATATATTTATTTCTATATAGTTAAGAAATTGATTTTTGAAGTTCAATACATTCATGTCCGCACCTAGTTGAGTAATACATTGATACAAGTATAAGACGAAAGATAAAGTAGAAAATTACACCCTATGTATATCATTTTTAAGGGTATTTATTTATTATTAGACACATACACTCGCGCGCACACACACTTTTATATATATATATATATATATATATATATATATATATATATATATATATATATATATATATATATATATATATATATATATATATATATATATATATATATATATATATATATACAATCAAATAAGAACTCAAAATGTGATATCAACCTTAAGAACAAATCTTAACCATTTAAATCATTAAATAAACGGAGGTGGTGGCAAAATTGTGATTAGAAGTTACTTTTCAACCATTTACACTAAGGGAAAAAATAATCAAAGGCACAGTGGTAAATCAATATAAGAAACTCATTTCATGTATATACCATTGCTCCGAAAGACCAAACAACCACAATGCAATAGACACATGTCACACCATTAGTCATTTGTTTTTATTTCTTTCCACATTTTTTATTTAGTTAAGAACGTTTTTTTCTTTCTTAAATAAACTAAAAATGCTAAGGTTATTAATTTCATTACAAACTAGCTTGAATATGAAAAACTTAATTTGATTGAAAATAATATCATTCAAAATATATGATAACTATGACATGATGTTTTCATTCTCAAAATCAAAAATCCTTTTAAAATGTTGTTATATGATATAATTATGAACATTTTGGAAAGAAAAATTCAAAATATTTTTTTGTAGCTAACATATTTTATTTTAAAATATTATATGTATTTAATATTATATGTTTTAAAAAAATGTTGAAAATTATATGATCCAAAATTAGATTATTGAAAATACTTATGATCCAAAAAGTTTTATTTAACGTGTTTAAGATCTTTAATTTGTTATGATCCAAATATGTTATAATTCTTGATCCTATATTCTGATTCAGAATTAATTCAAAAAATTTAATTATCTCAAATGTGTCATGATCAAAAGCTTGATTTAGTTGAATATAATATGCTCAAAAACCATATGATATAAAAATGATATGATAAAAAAAATACTATGAACCAAAATGGTACGATATAAAATTATATGATCGAAAAAAAATAATCATTCTTAATTTCTTATGATTTAAAACTTTGATGATTATTAAACTTCAAAAACTCAAAACAATATTTAACCCAAAAAATCAAAATAAAAATAAAAAACAAAAAACACAAGTCAAATATGTAATAAAAACATTAAAAATAATAAACCAAAAAATATAAATAAAATGAAAAAAATATAAATGTGAAAAAATATAAAAAAAAATCAATCAAGTTTACATTTATTAAACAAATTAAAAAATAATTATGTATAAATATATAATTAAATAAAAAAATGAGAAAACCCTACATAAATGACATTTATAACATGTGAATATATCACCAAGTCCGTTATTGCGCCACGTCAAATGACAACGTTTGACATTTTTGCCCTTAATGAAATTGGTAGTTGAGAATTATCCTGCTGCTTTCTATCATTTTTTGGTTTCCAATAGGATTCGATATATATATATATATATATATATATATATATATATATATATATATATATATATATATATATATATATATATATATATATATATATATATATATATATATATATATATATATATTGAACATAGAAGCTCAGGTTTCTATATGGTGAAAAGGATTGGTTGTTGGGTGCAATTATGGGTGTTTCAAATACAGTGGAGGAGATGATTGGGAATCTACCACTTTTTTTCGTTCAATGGCTACAAATGTACTAAGAGAACAACTTAAAGTTTCTAATTAATTGCAAAACTGGTTTTGAAGTATTTTATATTATGCCCTATTTGCCTTTCGTTTTCCACTTTTTGTTCTTAAATCGAAGTTTTCTTAAGAAATTGATCCTTAAAACCGACTCTTGAACTTTATTGGAGTCAATATATATTATATACATAAAAGGTGTAATGCTCATTTAAGTACTAAAATAATGTATTGTAGGCTGAAACAGACGAAACTAGGTTGGTGTAAGAAAGAGTTACATATTAGAAAAATATAAAAAAAGGTGAAAAAACAAGTTTTCTCATAATCCACATGTTGGTAACAAATTACAAGCAATTTAATTGCAAGAGACCAGAAGTGAGTGGAATTTGTGATCAAAATGTTACATTTTGACAAATGACAATGAACACAAAATATGTAATGTAAATTGGTGACTGACTAATTAAAATAAGGACTGTTGAAAAGTTTAAAAATTAATTCGTAAAAGAATGAGTCAAGAAACCAACTGCAAAGAAAAACTTAAGTCAATTGCATGTAAGGAAAATTAAAACTTATTCTAATACTTATCTTGTTCCCTCTGAATGAATGGATGAGTGTGTGTATGTGTATTAGCAGAGTCGGTCATGAGAAATTAAATATTGTCAAAGACTCTGGACGAGTTAGGTTGTTTATATGAATTAGGATACGTATAGTAACACTCAAAAAATATGTGATTATTGATTGATAAATGATAAAAAGTACCTGTTATATCGCCACATACCGCACATGTCCAAGATTGTTATTTGAAAAGTAACTAGTAGAATGCTAACTGTAACAACGTAAATTTTCATACAAAATTTTTATTTTAAAATCATATAATTCTCGTAACACATTTCCCAAAAATCTCATTGATTTAATTTATAAAACACAACTCCATAATTTTTTGATTCGTACTCTAGGATCCTCAAAACATAACTTCTGCTCTTATGTGTACAATCAAACTCGTGCCTTCCCGTGATCCTGAGAAAACCTGAAACACATATCACATAACACGGTAAGCACAAAGGCTAATGAATTCCCCAAAATACCACACACACAGCTCATTAGCCACTCGGGGCTATATCACTGTAAGACCCTCCGGTCAATGTGTCTCAGTGGGACCCTCGAGTCCCACGGTTCGTTGGACCCTCGGGTTCGGTCTGTAAAATTTGCATAGCATAAATCACAAAGACATAATACACAACATACAACATAAGGCAGGATAACATAATACTCAATGTAAGCACATAAGACCCTTCGGTCACACATAAGTACCACTCTAGGTAAAGTATAGTGAGAAGACTCACCTCGGATGATGAACAACCCCTAAAAATGATGTTGTTGTGCATCGGCCTCTATCTCTAAGCCAAACCTACAATTCACCCAATTAGGAACTAAGTCCAAACTCTCACTCATTAGGTATAAAGGCAGCCCACTAACTAGCCCATCAATAATCTAAACTCATTGGGCCCATCAAGGCCCAATAACAAAATGGACTCTCCCAAGGCCCAAATTCTCAAATCTAGATGGCAAGCCCACTCAAGGGTCCAAAGTGCGCGCACAGACACACACACACACACACACACACACACACACACACACATATATATATATATATATATATATATATATATATATATATATATTCCTCTGGTCCAAAACTCTATTGCAACCAATCCAAACTCCAGGACCAACACTCAAGGCCCAAAATGAGACTTAGCCAAAAAGTCCACAGTGAGGTTACGCGGGGAGTACCTCCCTTGGTACGCTCAACGTACTCACGAATTCAGATTGGCCATCGGGGACACTTGGTCAGTACGCAGGGCGTACTAGAATTATGCTCAGCGTACGTCCAAGATTGTTATCTCCACTACCTTGGTCTTAATTTGTTAAGACCATAGCTATACTCTTAGATCTGGTCTCCATAAAGTCTCATACACAATAAAGCTCGTGACTTTAAGCCTTTGCATGGCAGATCAAGTCCCAAACACAAAAACTCTTACTCTTTACTCCGAAAAATGCTCATATCTTATGCATGAGGTGGTTCCAACATCCAAGGCCTCATTTTTATGAATCATCTCCATTGAAAAACACTTAAAGGGACATATATTAGGCTCTGGAGTTCAACAACTCATAAAAGCTTCAAGATTTGGGGCCAAAAACCCCAAAATGGACCCAAAACAAAAACTAGCACAACAATAAGCAAGTTTCAAACTTGATACCTCTGGAAGATGCACCAACAAGAGAAGAACATAGATCCAAAAGCTAGATGCTCAAGCTATTCTCTTTCAAAGCTCATTCTTCTTCAAAAGCCAAACATAACAAGTCATCACCCCACTAGATCCACATGAAAAAGCCACCAAGATTCAAACTTTATGCTTTATGGAGCTAGATCAACCTGATTAGGGCTTGGATCCACAAGCTCCAAGCCAAGCAATGCTTCCTCAAGGAACTCCTTCTTCCACAATATGCACCATAAACTCACTAAATCACTAAAATGCTCAAGAGTCACTCAAATGGAGGCTTAGGGTCGATTTCTAGGGTTAGGTTATGAGATAAGGAGCTTAAATAGGGTCCAAGACCCTAAAATAGGGTTCAGTTCTGATCAGTGTACGCCCAACGTACATATGGTACGCCCATCGTACTCCGAAGAACATTCACGACCACCCCTAGTCAGTACGCCCATCGTACTCCAAGGTACGCCCAACGTACTTCCTTCTTCACTAGTACGCCTAGCGTACACTTTGTGTACGCCCAGTTTATTCGGCTAAGCCTGAAACCACAAAACTTCTGAAGGACATAACTTCTTCGTTATAAATCCGTTTCCGACGATCCTTATATCCACGAAAAGGTAACGAGAATCCCTACACTTCTATCAACTTTATTCCTCCTGAAGCCCACTAGAAATCAGATACAAAATTCATGAAAAGCCCGAACGAGCGCCTTTAAGAATACATTTGGGCTCTAAAGCACAAATCGAACTCTTTTATCACACAACCTACCTTACCCACATCCCAGAAGGGCCTAAACCTTTCTCTTTCAAATCCTCAAAACCTTCTCATACTCGGATTAAGGCGTACGGGCCTTAAATCACAAAACTATCCAGAACAAGATGTTACAATTCTCCCCCACTTGAATTAGATTTCGCCATCGAATCACTGCTTATCAACACATATGTCGAGCCCAATAATCCGAGAAGCACCACCGAAAGGACCTCATATCATACAACAATCTCTTTCAAAAACACCTAAACCCAACAAGAACTCCCGAACCCGAAGAAGGACAGACCCAACTACCGCTACGATACTCGATCTGACTCTCCAAACTCTAGTGGTCTATCTCTCTATCGGACCACCCTCAAAAAACATCATCCTGCTAATCGCCCATCGGCTAACAAACCTTAAGAACACTCTTCCACTCTGATTCTCTAATCGATCCCGATCGCAACTCAAAAGGAACAGAAAGGTCAAAATCCCCTAAGGACCCACCGCCTGAATAACTATCAGGACTCATCGGAAGGAAAGAACCACAAAACTCAAACACAAGAAAAGATCATGCTCACTTGGAAGCATCCTCTGACATTTATAGACATAAGCTCTAGCTTCCTCTCAATTATACCCTTCAACACTGAGCATCTGGTCAGCTCCCGACCCAAAAGATTAACCTCCAAAGGTTACTCATTGCAAACCAAAAACGTCTCACCGACTTCTTTCTCACGATAACTATGTCGGCTCATCGCGACACACAAGTCACAAAGTTCGCTTTACCGCAAGTAAATGCTACAAATCATCTGAATCGTCGCACTTCCGACCTCTGTCTTCTACCACCCACTGGTTCCATGCGTCTCGCGATTCTTCCCATACCAACGAAACTGATCCACTCCGGCCTTAGATATCAAATGAAGGTCAATACCTCCCTCAAAATGAAATCCATACACGAATCCGGAAGCTCATCTCGCTTATTCAATACGTGAATGGATCTAGACTCGAGCTCGAGAGTCTGATTCAATAGGAGAATTGAAACCACTCATTTCCAATCTAGTACTCAACTCATGACCCAAAATTCACGGATTAACACACCATCTCTCTAATTCCTTCCGATTACGATAATCCCTACTCACCCTGGGATATAACAATTTCTCGAATGACACGAAGACCCCCGTCTCACCCATGGTTCGGCAACCAGGCCCTCGAAGACTTAAGTGGTAAGGCTACCCAAGCCGAAGAACTCCTCCGCGCCATACTCTGACTAGTGAATACTAAAGCTCCCGGCAGAACAGTATCCACACTTATCGACTACTGAGTGCTACGGCCTCCCCCATAGTCTTGCGATACAATCTCACTAAATTATGAATGATACGGCTCCCCGTAGTATCACAACACACATACTCTCTCTAACCAGTGAATACTACGACTCCCCACAGCATCATAGCCCTCTCCCACTATCCAATGAATACTACGACTCCCCGCAGCATCACGACACTCTCTCGCTGACTAGTGAATACCACGGCTCCCCATAGTATCACAACCCTCTCCCAATATACAGTGAATACTACGGCTCCCCGTAGTATCATGACACTCTCTTCTGCTGACTCGCCATGGGCTCACTCCATGGTTTCTCCTGATAATTCCAAGCGATTACTCCCAATCGGATTCACTTTCTCTCTTATCACGCCATAACCTCATCATCAAGTCCTCACGACACTGATTTCACCAACTCATGCTCCACAACTCAACATAGATAGGTGCTTACACCCACTCAGCTCCTCCATCGGAATTTGTGACTGAAGAACATTATCTTGGGGTGAGGACAAGGATAGAATGGAAACCGAGGGCTTCTGTGGCTAATCCAAACACCATTAAATTCAACAAATGTTGTCTTATAAAAAATATGACACTCTTGTTACATTGTCATCGGATATTAAGTCCAACTACCTTCTATTTTGACAGTTGTCATCACCTTTGATGTCTATATTTAAGTATCCCATGTACATACTTGGTATTTACATCACCTTTAGCCATCCATATTATTTTCGCTTTTTGATCGAAATCATGCATCCTGACTTTCTTGTTTTCATTTAACGATCTCTCCAATGAAATTGTTTCATCAGTGACTTGTCTAACCCATGTCCATTATCAACGACTTTTTCAATTTCATCCAAGCGACTATAATTTTAGTTTTTTCAACATCTTGTTTATAGTTACCAACCCACTCACTTATCATTTTTTTTAATGCCTTCAACTTGTCTGTAATCATAATAAGCTTATTTCCCCCCATCATCATGGTTAGAAAAAGACCAATTATTTCTAATTAAAATGTCAACCCTTTGAATTTCTATCCAACAATGAAATAACTTGAAGCGGGCGGCCCATAATACACCTTGTCATCTATATCCTATATAACTTAAGAAAACTTTACTAAGTTGTCGAAAGAACCACATTTCAAGGCTACATGGCATGTCTAATACGATGCTATTTTCAAAACATAGCCTTTGGTAAGCTATCATTTTTCGACATGTGATTCTATTGTGAGAGGCTCTTGGGTGGGGAACCGTATCATAATCACCATCAAGAATTATTTAATTGTTGTATATAGTGTCTAAGTCCATAACTATATTTGGTATGTACTTGACCCGACCCGGCATGGTCCATTTGGGTTGCACTTCACCCGAACAATTTATGGATAATCTTTTGAGAATAGTACAAGTTATGATTTATTAGTATATTATAAGTTATAATATATTAATATAAGATCATATTATTTAATTAGTATTGATCTATAATTAATATAGGATTAATTTAGAGATAAAAGATATTACTAATTAAATATGGGCTTCTATATTTATATATTGTGGGCTAATGCTTATTTGGAATGGGCTAGGCTAGCATGGAAAGTCCATGGATACTCCATGTAGCTTTAACCCATGGATCTCATGGAAATGAAGAGACATGGGTATTAGGGTTTACATGGATGTAACCCTAAGCCACCACACTATATAAAGGAGGCTTTGGTTCTTGAAATAGACTAGTGCACACTAGTTGAGTGAGTAAAGCAAGAGGGCCAATTTCAAGATAGTAGTGACTATTCTCTCAAAGTTCCAAGTTTGTGGTGATTTGTGATTTCCATTTGAGGCATCCACACTATTGGTGCTAGGCTCTAAAACTCCAAGGAATCAACTACAACTACAAGGTAAGTATTTCTACTAGCTTTATTTGATTCAAGTTCTCCATGCCATGCTAGTTAGGATATGAACCTTGGAAAAATAATTATTTGCATGTATCTTAGAAAAACAAAGATCCAAGGTTTATTAGGGTTGCATGTACACTTAGGAAATGTTAGAATGCTCAAAACCCATCAGTGGTATCAGAGCCAGGTTTGTTTGTTTGATACTTGATGCAAAATATTGGAAAAAGTCGAAAAACTTGTTGTCTGCCTGATGAACTCGTCGAGTCCATGGGGGGACTCACCGAGTTCATGTGTATCTTCAACCTACTCGCCGAGTAGGTTCATGCACTCGGCGAGTAGGAGCCACATAGTGCAGATTTTCGACTTTAGTTGCTGGAAATGGACTAGAAACATTACCCTAAATTGTTTTGGTACTTGAAAACTTGTTTTAGATGGTGTAATGTCTTTGCTAATCCATTTACAACAACTTGTTATCAAAATTACAAAGTTTTATATGTAATTTTTGATTCATGAAAGTGTTCATATTCATGTTCTTGATCTTATGATGTTTAGATGATCATAGGAATTATTTGTAACCTATGTGGTAGATTAATTCATGATCATTATGTGTTTTAATGGAGTCCATAACTTGTCCTCAAGTTATGGAAAACCAAAAGTCACTTGAATTAAAACCATTAAAAGAACACAAGAGTTAGAAAAATGAAGAGTCTTCATTTTTATTACTCTATTAAACTCATAAGTTACAAGAAATGAAAAGTTTTGAAAGTTTACAAAACTTGCCCTCAAGTTTTGGAACAAGTAAAGTCATATTAAAAACATTAGTTCCAACCCTTAGAATTTTAAAAGTTAAAATTCAACCCGTATACTTATAATACTATAAGTTAATAATATATATGTATAAGATTAAAGTCGTCTTACCGCTAGTACGCCTCATTCACAAAGCTGGTCTATAAGGTGGGTATAAGGTTGTTGCCTATAAAATGGCAACTTAATGGGTGTCGACTCTCACCCACCGCTTGCTTGACTGGTGGAGGGTCGTTAGCCGAACGGGTAAGACAAGGACTTATAAATTCTCATTAAAAGTATGATGAATATTATAAAGTAACTAAATGTTTTATTAAATTCCCAATCTTAGTTACTTTAGGAAAAATGTGAATAAGGTGTTAATCCATGAAATTACACTTTACACTTTGTCTAAGTCGTTAGTGGAGCGTGTGTGGTTAACCAGCACACTAACTTGGACTTAACAAGGTAGGTAAAGGGTGACTTAATATTTATCATAGTATCGATGGAGCGTGTGTGGTTAACCAGCACATCGATTGAGGGGTAATTTATTAAGGGTACCAAGTAATTTGCATGGTTACTTCACACCTTGTTTTGTGATCGTCGGCATCCCAGTCACAAAACTTGGAGGGCACACTCGAGATTGAAACATGCATTTGAAAACTTCATTGAATCTCAAAAGAATTTAGGAGTTTGTAAAAACCAAATTAAATATTTTTAATATTTCGACTTTGGTGGAAATTGGTGAATCGTCATTCACCTACCTTCAAATATATTATTACTTAGATTACGGCATACCTCTTCTAAGTATAATATATTGTGATTGGGTCCTAGCCTTAATATTATATTTGGGTGTTTTATTAAGGACTATCTCTATATCTAAACTAATTCTTTCTTTCTTCTCTTACAAGATGTCTGCAAACAACGCTGCTTCTGGCTCTAATCCTAGTGGCCCCTTTTCTGTTATGAACTTGTGTGGGAAAGTCACTTTTGATGGATCCAACTTTAATGAATGGATCAGAAACATGAGAATGATTACTCGCTACGTGGACAAGGAATATGTCCTCGATAAGGAGCTTAAGGAGATTGATGAGACAGTTGCTACTCCTCAAGAGATCACTGAGTTTAGGGCACATGAAAGGGATGCCACCAAAGTGGCATGCATCATGATGGCCACTTGACCGCAGATCTCCAAAAATCCTATGAAGATTTCTACCCCTATGAGATGTACCAAGACTTGATGGAAAGATACCATCAAAGTGCTCGTCAGGAGAGGTATGAAATCATCTCCTCCATGATAACAACTCGCATGAAGGATGGTGAACCCATCACGGGCCACATGCAGAAAATGAAAATATTTGTGGACCGTTTGCTGAACCTTTATGTGAACTTCCCTGAGGAGCTAGCAATAGATATTATTTTGCACTCCTTACCTTCATGTTATGATCAATTCCGCATGACATACCACATGAACAAGGAAGAGGTCACTCTCAGCAAACTTCAAGGACTCTTAAAGACCACGGAAAGTGGTCTTAAGGGTAAGGCGGTTGTTACTACTCCTACTCCTACCAACTCCGCCCCTGTCTTAGCAATCGGGAAAGGACGAGGGAAGAAGAGAAAGAGTTCTTCGAAGGGTACCAAGGTTAGGACCCTTGATGGCTCTTCTTCAAGTGGAACCAAGAAAGGTTTCATCACTCCTTCTTCTGACCCAAAAGAGGCTGAGTGCTTCTATTGCCATGAAAAGGCACATTGGAAGCGGAGCTGCCCAAAGTACCAACAAGATGTAAAGGATGGGAAAGTTAAACCCAACCATGCAGGTATTTACACTGTCTTATCTAATAACTCACCCCATTCTAATTCTTGGGTCCTTGATACCGGTTGTGGTATCCATATCTGTTCTGATTTACAGGGACTAAGAAGAAGTGAGGATGTGAAGCAAGGAAGAATAAACTTGATCATGGGAAACAGGAAAGCTTCACCTGTCACCAAGATTGGAGTTTATACTTTATCGCTAAGTAGTGGGTTTAGTTTAGATTTGTATAAGTGTTGTTATTCACCAGATATGGCAAGAAATATTATTTCCTTTCATGCATTGTATAAACAAGGTTTCACCTTTTCATTTGATAATGAAGTTGGTTCGATTAATGCTTTCTTTAATAATGTTCTTTATTTTAAAGCATTACCTTGTGATGGTGTGTATGAAACAGTATCTGTGGTTGATAACTTAAGAAATAATGTATTGTGTATTGATTCTATTAATAATAATAACTTGGATAAAGCATCATTATGGCATTGTCGTCTTGGACATATAAGTAAAACACGCATAGGCCAACTCCAAAAGGATGGAGTCTTGGAGTCGTTTAACCTAAAGTCAGATGATAGTTGCGAATCATGCTTACTTGGAAAAATGACAAAGACACCCTTCACAGGCTCTTGTGAGAGGGGTGAAGGTTTGTTGGACCTTGTACACACGGATGTGTGTGGACCATTCAAACATGCCATAAGGGATGCTAATCGTTATTATTTGACTTTTACTAATGATTACAGTAGATATGGATATGTCTACTTAATCAAGCATAAATCAGAGACTTTCGAAAGGTTTAAGGAATTTAAACAGGAAGTTGAGAATCAATTGGGCAGGAACATTAAGATGCTTCAATCCGATCGAGGTGGTGAGTATCTTAATTCAGAGTTCCTCGACTATCTTAGGGAATGTGGGATTGTCTCACAATTGACACCTCCCAAGACACCGCAGTTGAATGGTGTGGCTGAGAGGCGTAATTGAACCTTGTTGGATATGGTTCGTTCCATGATGAGTCGAGCTTCGCTACCAATCTCATTTTGGGGGTATGCCTTAGAGACTGCCGCCCATATCCTTAATCTAGTCCCTACAAAGAAAGTTGCCAAAACTCCTCATGAGATGTGGACTGGTAAAGTACCCAAACTAGACCACATCAGGATTTGGGGTTGCGAGGCTTTTGTGAGGCGCGAGACTCATGATAAGCTAGAACCCCGAAGCGAGAGGTGTAGTTTCATCGGTTACCCACAAAGATCCTTTGGTTGCCTCTTCTACAGACCTAGTGATAATGTGGTCTTTGTAGAAAGAAGAGGAGTCTTTCGAGAGAGAGAGAGAGAATTTATAAGCCAAGGAGACAGTGGGATGCAAATTGACCTTGAAGAACTTCAAGAGTCAAGCGGTGAAGGAACTTCAAACCCTTGCCCTCAACTGGAGGAGGAAACTCCTCTTGAGCCAATTGACGAGTCTGTACCTCTGAGGCGTTCCACGAGAGTTAGGAATGCACCTGAGCATTACTATGGTTTCCATATTACTACGGAAGGTGAGACACTTATTAGTGATGAGACACTAGTAGGTCTGGATGAACCTAACAGCTACACGGAAGCCATGACAGGCCCTGAGTCTGCTAAATGGAAAGAGGCTATGGATAGCGAGATACAATCCATGTATGACAATCAAGTTTGGAACTTGGTTGAGAATGTACCAGGTCGTAAGACTGTATGGTGTAAATGGATCTTCAAGAAGAAGACCGACATGGATGGTAATGTACACACTTATAAGGCTCGGCTGGTTGCAAAGGGCTTCTCTCAAATTCCTAGAGTGAATTATGATGAGACCTTTTCTCCAGTAGCCAAGATTAAGTCTATTAGGGTTATGTTAGCCATAGCTGCATTTCATGACTATGAAATTTGGCAAATGGATGTCAAAACCGCTTTCCTTAATGGAAAGTTGACTGAAGATGTTTACATGAGTCAGCCAGAAGGTTTTGTCAGCAACGAGTACCCTAATAGAGTGTGTAAGCTTGAGAAATCATTTATGGATTAAAGCAAGCACCTCGTAGATGGAATATTTTCTTCGATGAAAAGGTCAAGGAATTTAGCTTTTCTAGGAGTGAAGATGAATCTTGTGTGTATGTCAAGGCTAGTGGGAGTATAGTCAGCTTTTTGGTGTTGTATGTGGATGACATAATACTCATAGGAAATGACATCCCAACTCTGCAGGAAGTTAAGTCCTGGCTTGGGAAGTGTTTCGCTATGAAGGACCTTGGTGAAGCTGCCTATATCCTAGGGATAAGGATTTTGAGAAACAGGAGTAAAAGACTAATTGGACTTAGTCAAAGCACCTATGTGGACAAAGTGTTGAAAAGATGCAACATGCATAACTCCAAGAAAGGTGAGTTACCCATTCATAGTAATGCCAGATTGAGTATGACACAAAGCCCTAGTACTGAGGCTGAGATAGCATAAATGAGTCGACTACCTTATGCTTCCGCTGTAGGATCGATCATGTATGCTATGACGTGTACTCAACCTGATGTAGCCTTTTCTTTCAGCATGGTTAGCAGGTATCAGGGGAACCCTGGCAAGGCATACTGGACTGCGGTAAAGAATATCCTCAAGTACCTGCGAAGGACTAAGGACTGGGTCCTTACCCTCGGCGGGAGTGATGACTTGAGAGTTGTAGGGTATAGTGATGCTAGCTTCCAGACTGATAGGGATAATTTCCGCTCTCAGTCGGGCTGGGTCTTTACCTTAAACGGAGGAGCGATCACTTGGAAGAGTTCCAAGCAGGAGACAGTGGCTGATTCCAATTGTGAATCAGAGTATATAGCAGCAAGCGAGGCAACAAAGGAGGCTATATGGCTAAAGAACTTCATCGGAGACCTTGGAGTTGTACCAGCTATAAAAGAGCCAATGGATATTTTTTGTGACAGCAATAGTGCGGTTGCCTTAGCCAAGGAACCAAGAGATCATGGGAGAACTAGACACATTGACAGAAAATATCACTTCATCAGACATCGAATAGAAGAAGGAATCCTCGTGGCAAAGAGGGTATCATCAGATGAGAACCCAGCAGATCCCCACACGAAGGGACTGAGCAGGGTTAAGCATCTCCAGCATGCTCGGAGCATAGGGCTGAATGGATGATATAAGTTTTAGTAGTTAGATAAATTATGAAATTTGTAAAGTGTAATTGACATTAGATGATGAATAAAATGTGTTTTATTTATGAGTAAAGTGTTGCTATCTCTTGTCGATCGTTTACTATATTTTGTTTGCATGTTTTTACTTCCAGAATAATTATGATTGGTATATCATATTATTCAAACCTCCACAGTCGGTTATATGTCGGAAGTAGGTATGAATCAAGACTGTCATGATTGGTTGCAGAGGTCTAAGGTGTTGGACATGGCTACAACAATCATGAGTGCTCATAAGTTCTGAGCATTGGACTCAACCCACGCTCACTGGAATCACTTCATGGAATTTTATCTCGAGTGATTGTGAGACGGTAATATCATATAAGTCTTCAAACCTAGAGATATGATTTGTTACTTACGAGTTCGTTATGCATTGATTGTACGAAAACGCATTGGTAACTCGATGTTATAAAACGTGCCTTTGTGTATAATTCAATGAGTGCTAGAACAAACATATGAGTCGAAGTTTATCTGTTCCTTCTAGGATTAGAAGCGATATCTGGGCCCCTATATGATTTTGTTTTGACCTATGTATCGGGCCCGGTCAGAACTAAATTGATGTGTTCAGTTAAGTTCTATGTCAAACAAATCGGAAATCAGGAAACAAATGTTGGACAATAAGTAAGACCATGTTCCATGTATTTGTCTGGCTGATATCTAGAACAGAGGATTATATGATCACTTATCTAAAATGGCGCGTTCTAGTTCAACAGAGTTTAAAGAGCTACGATTGCTGATCGGTTCCTGAAGTCATACTTGCAACTATAGTTATTAGACTTATCCAAGTGGGAGACTATTGGATATAGTGTCTAAGTCCATAACTATATTTGGTATGTACTTGACCCGACCTGACATGGTCCATTTGGGTTGCACTTCACCCGAACAATTTATGGATAATCTTTTGAGAATAGTACAAGTTATGATTTATTAGTATATTATAAGTTATAATATATTAATATAAGATCATATTATTTAATTAGTATTGATCTATAATTAATCTAGGATTAATTTAGAGATCAAAGATATCACTAATTAAATATGGGCTTCTATATTTATATAGTGTGGGCTAATGCTTATTTGGAATGGGCTAGGCTTGCATGGAAAGTCCATGGATACTCCATGGAGCTTTAACCCATGGATCTCATGGAAATGGAGAGAAATGGGTATTAGGGTTTACATGGATGTAACCCTAATCCACCACACTATATAAAGGAGGCTTTGGTTCTTGAAATAGACTATTGGACACTAGTTGAGTGAGTAAAGAAAGAGGGCCAATTTCAAGATAGTAGTGACTATTCTCTCAAAGTTTCAAGTTTGTGGTGATTTGTGATTTCCATTTGAGGCATCCACACTATTGGTGCTAGGCTCTAAAACTCCAAGGAATCAACTACAACTACAAGGTAAGTATTTCTACTAGCTTTATTTGATTGAAGTTCCCCATGCCATGCTAGTTAGGATATGAACCTTGGAAAAATAATTATTTGCACGTATCTTAGACAAACATAGATCCAAGGTTTATTAGGGTTGCATGTACACTTAGGAAGTGTTACAATGCTCAAAACCCATCATTAATTTGGTATAGTTTTTATTCTTCATGTGTTTGTACTATATTTCAGGGGAACCATATCATAATCACCATCAAGAATGATTTACTTTGCAAGTTTTAATGATTATTAAAGGAGGGGATTGTGTATTACCTTACGAATTTCTATGTTGCCAATAACCTTGATCGTTTGAAATAACATCACATATTTAAATTAAATTTTCAGAATACACATCCTTTAATTACATGACATATGGCTTCTTCATGGTGTGAGCTCTTCTTGGGGAAGTGTGTGCAATTGATAAGTACTCTTTGTTATAAAA
Source organism: Lactuca sativa (assembly GCF_002870075.4). NCBI lineage: Eukaryota > Viridiplantae > Streptophyta > Magnoliopsida > Asterales > Asteraceae > Lactuca > Lactuca sativa. The sequence goes on along the minus strand of NC_056631.2, from coordinate 218,879,989 downwards.
AAATCAAACTTGCACTTATATGTGTATGGTTTGTCCCGATATTTTTGAATTACTTGATGTTTCGTTTTGTAGATGTTATTGGTTTAGTGACAGGGCATATTGAATTGATGTTGAACATGAAGGATGGTCATTCTACTAAGAGGGTGTCATTTCAATTGCAAGATCTTAAGTAAGATACAAGTAGTTGGACTATTTTATTTAATTTTGTTTGGATTGAATCAGCAGGTGTGTAAATACTAATTGCATTTTTTCTCTCCATTCTCGATCGTATTTGTTGTACTCTATAGGCTGAACATGTAGGGTGTAAGGACTCAAATTTCTTAGCATCTAATCTAAGGAATATATCAGAGTTTTATCTACATAACGTGGAATTCTACTCTAATTAAAACCTTTATACCCTAGGACAAATAATGGGTTTACAATTAAAATCTATAAATTACATTTAAGCAATGAGGAAATACAAATAAATAAAATTATTCTTTTATTCTAGGTGTTTGTGCTCTTTCCTCCTTTAGTACAAGGTTAATGCTACCTGAACATGTAAAACATAAATCACTTCTTCATCAGACACTATGTTTGATGAGTTATTATTTCTGTCTTTTCTTCTCTTTCTCTTTTCTTCTCTGTCTTATACTATTTCATCTAAACTATTTATCTAACACCATACACAATTGTTCTTTCCTCTTCAATTTATCTCTTCTATGATGCTATATTCTTTCTTTCTACTCTTTCTCATCTCTTCTATCTCTGTTTCTGCCATCTACTATGTTCCTTATGCTCTTCGCTTATCCCCTTATCAGACTCTTCTCATACTATACTCATAGTCTATCACTATCACTAACTCTAGTTATTCTTTTGTCACACCCCCAAACCAGAAAGGTGGAAACCTTCGGGGGCAGAGGACGTCATATTCAGTAGTCATAACAGTTCATAGAAAGGAAAGTACACACCACCATACATATATAAAGGTTTTTAAAATGTTTACATCATTGCATTCATTACATGCCCAAAAGATAAAAGCATAAACATCTTTCAAAAGAAGAAATTAACGCCAGCGCGTTAATCCCCAAAAGTTGATTTCCAAACCTGCTTAGCGGTTCCCTGAGAATACAAGTTATTTCAAAAAGAAAGTGTCAACAATTAAGTTGGTGAGTTCATAAGTAGTTTAGAAAATTTGTATGCCATTCCAAATTGAGTGTATGTTTTCCAAGAAAATCCCTTATTTTCTTATAAAAGTGTGAAATGCATGAGAATATATGTATTGAATAATATGGATAGTTAAATCAAGAAAATCCCTTATTTTCCTATTAGTTGTTTGTTTTGTATACCGGGAAAATCCCATATTTTCCTAAAGTGATAGTTAGCCTAATGTCCTAGACTAAAAACCGAAAGCAAAAGACATGCCTTAGGGAGTTAGAGCACAGATTTATATAATAAAACCTATTAGAAGATTTCAGTTTGTTAGATGAAGAATAGTCTTAATAATTACTCATACATCAATCAGAAGTACTATAATAATTGTATATCCGATAAGTTTTATAACCATACTAAACATAATATGCCTGTAGCGACGTTCTTCAGGCGTCGTAGCATTATGACAAACTCTCACCCCAAAGGACGGACTGTAGCTAACAGTCAGGGCGCGGGATCATGACTTCCCGTATAAATCTATACACATTTGACATGTTCTCCGAACGGGAGACTCTGGTTATAGACAGGACTAGAAGCGGTACCTTTTAGCAAAAAGGTATTTTTTGAAGATGTACACGTCTCACGGATTCTCAACTAAGTCTGTATTAAAGTAGTAGTTTCGTATGCAAAGTTTATCCTTTTTCACAATGTTCGACAATGCATAAATCATAAGTTTTTAAAATGTATTAAAACGGTTTAGCAACGAAGGATGCTTTGGAATTGCTAAATACTTTGTATAAATCTAGTGCATGCAAAATGTGACAAGAGTTTTCACATAGTAGTAGTGAATCACAAGTGATTCATTCGATAAAAACGAGTACAGTGAAACTTTATGAAATACACGATAATAACCGTATGTCTACTTGTATTCTCCCCCTTAAAAGAGTATAAAAAGCATTTAAAATGTATTTAAAAAAAATGTGTTTGTAGGGGTATGAACTCACTTGAAGGTTTGAAGAAAGTAGATGGAAACCGGGCAGAATTTCGTCTCGGGAATCGGATTTTTCTTGGGATTCTCGGGAATCTTGGGAGTAAAAACGATCTTCGGGACTTGGGCAAAATGACCAGGGCTTCGGGTTAGCACGGGCACGGAAAACGAGGCAAAACGCAAGAGAAACGAGAAGAAATGAGCAAGTTTTCCTGGAACCCTCGCATCCCTTTTTACAGGGGTTGAGAGGCCTCGGTACGCGGGGCGTACGGGCGTACGCGGGGCGTACCCGTGCGTCATGCATGACCAAGTCCTCGACTGCCCCGGAGCTCGGATGGGACGGGGCATAGCTCGCATAGGGGGCGACATGGTCAAACCGAGGCCCTTGATTTGAGTACGCGGGGCATACGAGGGTACGCAGGGCGTACCTTGGTTCTATCTGCTGACTCCTCTTCGGATATTACCAAGAGTTTAAAATTAAAAATATATATTAATTATTTATTAAACTTCAAAAATTCATATCTCCTTCATACGAACTCCGTTTTCGACGTTCATTATATCCACGCGTAGTTGAGACTAAGATCTACAACTTTCGTTTAGATTCCGTCGGCAAATTCCGAAATTATTTTTATTATTTATTTTTAAAAGGCCGTGTTTAAGGAATTTCTTTAGAAATTCATAACTTCTTTATCTGACGTCAGTTTTTGCCAGACTTTTTACCGTTGAATTACCATTGTCGAGACCTTCGATTCTCGTTTAGGTCATTCCGGCCAAAAGTCGCTCGATCTCCGATTCGAGTTTTTAGCTGCTTGCTGCTAAGCCGAACTTAAAAAAAAATCATAAATTCAATTTACGAAGTCGGATTTGGACGTTCTTTTTATGTACTTTTGTAGTTTAACGATAGCTATGACTTTCATTTAGACACCTAAGGTCAAAAAGTATTTTATTGAAACTTTGTGTTTTTACGTAACTTCGTATTGCCGATTTTTGTCGGAAAACTTAGAATGGTCATAACTTCTTCGTTATAACTCGGATTTTAGTGTTCTTTATATGCTTGGGAATCTTAAGACGATATCTACTACATAGCGTACTCCAACCAGAGCTTTTGAATACTTCATTTTTCGATGGTATCCCAATTACTTTTTCCAAGAGGTTGCATGACTCGATTTTCAATGACCTGAAATGACGGGTTGTTACATCATCCCCCCGTTAGAGGGATTTTCGTCCCAAAATTTTAATACAAAAGAAATGTTTTATTGGCTGAGGAAGAGGTGTGGATACTTCTGTTGCATTTGATCTTCTCGTTCCCATGTGAACTCAGGTCCCCTCTTAGCATTCCATCGGACCTTTACTATTGGAATGCGACTCTGTTTAGTTCTCTTAACTTCCCTGACCATGATCTCGACAGGTTCTTCCACAAAGTTAAGATTTTCATTTAGTTCGATTTCATCGAGTGGAATTACTAGTGTTTCGTCGGACAAACACTTTTTCAGGTTCGACACGTGGAATACTGGATGTACTTTGTTAAGCTCGATCAGAAGTTGGAGTTTGTATGCCACTGGACCAACTCTTGAAAAGATTTCGAAGGGTCCAATGTACCTAGGATTTAGCTTCCCACGTTTTCCAAAGCGTATCATGCCCTTCCAGGGTGAGACCTTCAGTAGTACACGGTCGCCAATCTGGAATTCCAAGGGTTTACGTCTTTTTTCGGCATAGCTCTTTTGCCTATCCCTTGAGGTTTCAGTCATTCTCGTATTTGCATGATCTTTTCAGTCGTTTCTATGATGATCTCCGGAATAGTGAGGGTGCTATCAGGGACTAGACCTTTTGCCAATTGCGTGTCGCACACTTCTGTCCAGCACAGAGGTGATCTGCACTTACGGCCGTAAAGGGCTTCAAATGGAGCAGTCTTGATACTAGTATGATAACTATTGTTATAAGAGAACTCGACCAAAGGTAAGTGAACATCCCATGCTTTACCAAAGTCGATTACACATGCTCGCAACATGTCTTCCAAGGTTTGGATTGTTCTCTCACTCTGTCCATCAGTTTATGGGTGGTATGCTGTACTCATATCCAACCTTGTTCCCATTTCCACTCAGGTATTTCAGGTTGTTGGAGTAGGCCTGAGGGTTTCTGGTGATCTATTTTTATCTTGGCGCAAGTCAAACACTTTCTCACATAGGTAGCAATCTCCGCTTTCATGTTTAGCCACCAGTAGAGTTGCTTGAGATCTAGATACATCTTGTCTAACCCTGGGTGTACGGAGTATGGAGTCTTGTGTGCCTCGCTCATAACTACCTCTCTGAATCCAGCAAACTTGGGTGTCCAGATTCGGTTCATGAAGTAGCGTGCTCCGTCACTCTTGATTTCTAAGTTCTTGTCCATTCCTCTAAGGGTCTCACCTGTCACGTTTTCGGGTTTCAAGGCCTCTATTTGAGCTTCCTTGACTTGTGTTGATAGGTGCAAATGGATCGACATGGCTAATGACTTCACTCTTCGGCCAGAGTACTCCTTACGACTAAGGACATCGGCCACGACGTTTGCCTTTCCCGGATGATAGCGAATCTCACATTCGTAGTCGTTGAGCAATTCGACCCAACGTCGCTGTCTCATGTTTAACTCTTTCTGGTCGAAGATGTGTTGGAGGATCTTGTGGTCTGTAAAGATAGTGCACTTGGTACCGTATAGGTAGTGCCTCCAGATTTTAAGAGCGAAGACCACTGCTCCAAGTTCTAAGTCATGAGTGGTGTAATTGACCTCATGCGTTTTCAGTTGTCGTGAGGCATATGCAATAACCTTTCCCCTCTGCATTAGCACAGAGCCCAGTCCTTGGTTCGAAGCTTCGCAATACACCACAAAATCTTCGGTCCCCTCTGGAAGAGAAAGGATGGGTGTACTGCAAAGGGCCTGTTTCAAATTCTGAAATGCAGTATCTTGCTTTTCTCCCCAGTTATAGGTCACACCTTTCTGGGTTAAAGCGATAAGAGGTTTTGCGATGCTGGAGAAATTCTGAATGAACCTTCAATAATAACCAGCAAGACCTAGAAATTGGCAAATCTCTGTTGGAGTAGTTGGGGCAGACCAGTTTTTGATAGCCTTGATTTTTTATGGGTCCACGTGGATTCCTGCCTTGCTGACTACGTGACCGAGGAAGTCCACTTTTCTAATCCAAAAATCACACTTTGAGAATTTTGCATAAAGTCTCTCAGTCCGTAACGTCTCTAAGACTTGTCTCAGATGTTAACTATGCTCTTCTTTATTCTTTGAATAAATGAGTATATCGTCTATGAATACGATCACAAATTTATCCAAGAATGGACGACATACCCGATTCATTAGATCCATGAATACGGCCGGGGCATTGGTTAGTCCGAACGGCATCACTACGAACTCGTAATGTCCGTATCTCGTTCGGAAGGCCGTCTTGGGAACATCGCTCTCTAGGACTCGCAGCTGGTGATATCCCGACCTCAGATCGATCTTGGAGAAGTAGTTGGCTCCTTGGAGTTGGTCGAATAAGTCGTCGATTCGGGGTAGGGGGTATCGGTTCTTGATGGTAAGTTTGTTGAGTTCTCGGTAGTCGATGCACATCCTGAATGATCCATCCTTCTTTTTCACGAACAAGACGGGTGCTTCCCATGGCGAGAAGCTCGGCCTGATGAATCCTTTTCCAAGTAGCTCATTTAGTTGGTTGGATAGCTCCTGCATCTCTGCCGGGGCTAATCGATAGGGTGCTTTGGCTACTGGGGTAGCTCCGGGAACCAGATCGATTTTGAACTCGACTTGTCTCGCGGGTGGTATTCCCGGAAGGTCCTCGGGAAAAACGTCGGGAAAATTGCATACGTCGGGCACATTCTTGACGTCCTGGACTTTGCGTTTCACATCTACAACATGTGCCAAAAACGCGTGACACTCTTTGCGTAGGCACTTCTGAGCTTGGATACATGAGATGATACGAAGAGTGGTACTGGGTTTGTCGCCCAAGACAATGAAAGTTTTGCCGGTTGACAGAGTAAGACGAACGGCCTTATCGTAACATAAAATTTCTGCATGATGAGAACTCAACCAATCCATGCCAATGATGACATCGAAACTCTTAATCGAGACTGGCATGAGGCTGATTGTAAAGGGATTATTGTTTAGAGTTAGAGTACAGTTTAAGTATATCTCCTTGGTGCCTTCGGTTTTACCGTTGGCCATTTCTACTATAAACGGTTCACTTAATGATTGTGGTAATGGCTTTAGCAGGCCTTTAAAATTGTGACTCACAAAACTTCTCTCCGCTCCACTATCAAACAAAATGCATGCACATACCCGTAACAACAGTGGGGTCCGCAACGGCTTCATCTTGTCCCATTGCGAATACTCGGCCCCTTCCACCGGTATTCCTGTTGTTTGCCTTCAGACAGTCCCTGTGGTAGTGCCCCGTGTCTCCGCACTCAAAGCAGGCGCGACTTACTCCGGTATTAGTAGTGGGGGCGGGTTGTTGGGTTGGCTCTTTGCAATAGCGGGCTGTATGTCCCTTCTTATTGCACCTGGTGCATTGAAGGTCACGGCAGAGACCGTGGTGGTGGAAGTTGCATTGGTTGCATTTCGGAAGTTTCCCATTGTATGAGCTTGTGGGGGTAGTATTGGTAGGTACAGTAATAGCGTGGATCGCTACTACTTGTTGTTTCTTGGGGTTCTCCTGTAGGGTTTGCCCCCTTCTCATGTTCTAAGGCCTATTCTGGCCATGTGCCTCCTTAGATGGATTGGCGGTAGTTGCAATGGTACTCTGTTTTACCCCGTGATCGATGAGTCGCTGAGCCAGGCGTTTAGCGCTGTTGTAGGTGATAGGGTTGGAAGCTAGGACATGCCCTTGAATATGGGGTGACAACCCCCAAATGTGCCTTTCAACCTTCTTTGATTCTGGGTTGACCATGGTAGGTCACAATGCAGCGAGGTCGTTGAACCTAGCTGTGTAGGTGACTAGATCAGACCCAGTCATTTTCAGATTCTAGAGCTCCTGCTCAAGCTTTTGCACTTCGCCTCTTGGACAGTATTCTTCCAGTAGAAGAACCTTCAGATCTTCCCAACTCATGGCGTTGGCGAAAGTGAGCGTCACCGAATTCACATGGCTTTTCCACCAAGTGAGGGCTCGATCTATGAAGGTGCAAGCAGCGAACTTGACCTTGCTTGTTTCTTGGCACGAGTAGATCTTGAAGACTGTTTCGGTCTTTTCGAACCATTGCATTAGTGCAATGACTCCTCCCATGCCATTAAAAGTCTTTGGCTTTGAGTTGGAGAACTCCTTGTAGGTACACTCCCTCACTTGACCACGGTCGGTGCCATGATTTAAATGATGCGTGCTGCTTCCTGTACCTCCATTTGCATTGGAGTGTATTTGTGAGAGAGTTGTTGTTACTGCTGCTGTGATAGCTGCCTGGACCATGGCCAGATCATACGTTGGTGGTGGAGGTGGTGGTGGCACCGTGCCCGGTCTGGGCCTCAGGTTTGGACGAGGAGGCATCGCGCTGCCAAAAGAAAATGAGAGATTATAAGTTTTGGTGATTGCAAGTTGAATGATATTGAGTTACTTCCTTTAATAGTTTAAGGATTTGGTTTGGCCAACACAGGGTTCTGAGTCTGATTTATAAATGAAGTTTGAATAGATGTACTTATGAATTGGACGAACTACACATAATCAAAACAGAAAAGAGGTTTTCCCTATATATTTTAAACATATAGTTGTGTTACATCCGAGTTTAGACAAAAATTTTTGACCTTTCTAAAGGTCTCCGATTACAGAAAGTTTAAAGAAAGTAATACTTTTATCCGAAGTCCTAATTTATAACAAAATTTGAAATTTTGGCAAGCACTACTTGCGACGTAGGTTGCGCTTGGAGCTTGACTCCGCATCCGATTGCTTCGACTCCATTAGACGCCTATCAAAAGCGGCTTGTTGTTCCCTTAATTCGGCTAGGGCTGCAATCATTTGTGCCTGAAATGCCTCGGTTTGGAGTTGGGCATGGTCCTGAATCCCATCCAGCCTACGGATGTCAGAAGTGTGAACCTGCACTTCTACGTTGATTTCACGGTTCCGGTTGGCTTGAACTCCGGATTGATAGCACTGGTTGGGTAGCTTGCCAACCATGACCGGAAGTGCTCGGTCCGCCGATCCCCCGCCCCTGACATCATAAAAGTCTCGGCACATGCCGTAGGGAGGGCGTAAGCTTTGTTGTTGGCTCCAATGGTGGAGGTGACTCCCCCACACAGGAGTGGGTCCTTGGAAGTTCCTCACATGGACGGGAGGTTGTGGGGCCAGTGGATTGATAACCTCTGGCTCTGAATCTGTACCAGAGTCATCTCCTTCATCCAACTCTATAGGTTCTTCGTCTTCTTCGGGATCTTCTTCGATCCATCCTCCATAACCTTGGTTGGGGTAGTAGGGGTCATTGGGGTGGTGGAATCCAGCCCTTGAGTCTGTACGAGAATAGGGTTAAGAATTTACTATAAGCTAGAGTACATGAAATTTACCCTTAAGTTTAATCGTTGTTGATACTCAATTACTCCCTTAGTATTATTTAACGATATGTTTTTGGCAAGTTTTAAATTTGTTGTCCACTGTAGACACTCCTCGGCACACGTTAGTCGGCTCTCGGACAAATATAGTTGATCAGGCTATATCCTTCCCAGTTCCGATTACATGTCCCAAGGCGGACCTGCACTGCACAACTTATTTATAATACTTCTAAAATGGTCCGATGTGAAACTGTTATTAGTACAAAATGAATGCATGCTTACTTTACAAAAACTAAATAAATTTAATTTCAAAAGTATGACTCTTCTCAGAGTGTTTTTGCCCAGTTGAGTTTATAGTTGTATACCAAAAATGGTTTAGTTATACTTAATTAACTATAAATGATGCTCTGATACCAATCTGTCACACCCCCAAACCAGAACGGCGGAAACGTTCAGGGGCGGAGGACGTCATATTCAGTAGTCATAACAGTTCATAGAAAGGAAAGTACACACCACCATACATATATAAAGGTTTTTAAAATGTTTACATCATTGCATTCATTACATGCCCAAAAGATAAAAGCATAAACATCTTTCAAAAGAAGAAATTAACGCCAGCGCGTTAATCCCCAAAAGTTGATTTCCAAACCTGCTTAGCGGTTCCCTGAGAATACAAGTTATTTCAAAGAGAAAGTGTCAACAATTAAGTTGGTGAGTTCATAAGTAGTTTAGAAAGTTTGTATGCCATTCCAAATTGAGTGTATGTTTTCCAAGAAAATCCCTTATTTTCTTATAAAAGTGTGAAATGCATGAGAATATATGTATTGAATAATATGGATAGTTAAATCAAGAAAATCCCTTATTTTCCTATTAGTTGTTTGTTTTGTATACTGGGAAAATCCCATATTTTCCTAAAGTGATAGTTAGCCTAATGTCCTAGACTAAAAACCGAAAGCAAAAGACATGCCTTAAGGAGTTAGAGCATAGATTTATATAATAAAACCTATTAGAAGATTTCAGTTTGTTAGATGAAGAATAGTCTTAATAATTACTCATACATCAATCAGAAGTACTATAATAATTGTATATCTAATAAGTTTTATAACCATACTAAACATAATATGCCTGTAGCGACGTTCTTCAGGCGTCGTAGCGTTATGACAAACTGTCACCCCACATGACGGACTGTAGCTAACAGTCAGGGTGCGGGATCATGACTTCCCGTATAGATCTATACACATTTGACACGTTCTCTGAACGGGAGACTCTGGTTATAGACAGGACTTGAAGCGGTACCTTTTAGCAAAAAGGTATTTTTTGAAGATGTACACGTCTCACAGATTCTCAACTAAGTCTGTATTAAAGTAGTAGTTTCGTATGCAAAGTTTATCCTTTTTCACAATGTTTGACAATGCATAAATCATAAGTTTTTAAAATGTACTAAAACGGTTTAGCAATGAAGGATGCTTTGGAATTGCTAAATACTTTGTATAAATCTAGTGCATGCAAAATGTGATAAGAGTTTTCACATAGTAGTAGTGAATCACAAGTGATTCATTCGATAAAAAACGAGTACAGTGAAACTTTATGAAATACACGATAATAACCGTATGTCTACTTGTATTCCCCCTTAAAAGAGTATAAACAACATTTAAAATGTATTTAAAAAAATGTGTTTGTAGGGGTACGAACTCACTTGAAGGTTTGAAGAAAGTGAGATGGAAACCGGGCAGAATTTCGTCTCGGGAATCGGATTTTTCTAGGGATTCTCTGGAATCTCGGGAGTAAAAACGATCTTCGGGACTTGGGCAACATGACCAGGGCTTCGGGTTAGCACGGGCACGAAAAACGAGGCAAAACACAAGAGAAACGAGAGGAAATGAGCAAGTTTTCCCGGAACCCTCGCATCCCTTTTTAAAGGGGCTGAGAGGCCTCGGTACGCGTGGCGTACGGGTGTACGCGGGGCGTACCCGTGCGTCATGCATGACCGAGTCCTCGCATGCCCTAGAGCTCGGATGGGACGGGGCATAGCTCGCATAGGGGGCGACATGGTCGAACCGAGGCCCTTGATTTGAGTACGCGGGACGTACGAGGGTACGCAGGGCGTACCTCGGTTCTATCTGCTGACTCCTCTTCGGATATTACCAAGAGTTTAAAATTAAAAATATATATATTATATATTTATTAAACTTCAAAAATTCATATCTCCTTCATACGAACTCTGTTTTCGACGTTCATTATATCCACGCGTAGTTGAGACTAAGACTACAACTTTCGTTTAGATTCCGTCGGCAAAATCCGAAATTATTTTTATTATTTATTTTTAAAAGGCCGTGTTTAAGGAATTTCCTTAGAAATTCATAACTTCTTTATCTGACGTCAGTTTTTGCCAGACTTTTTACCACTGAATTACCATTGCCGAGACCTTCGATTCTCGTTTAGGTCATTCCGGCCAAAAGTCGCTCGATCTCCGATTCGAGTTTTTAGTTGTCTGCTGCTAAGCCGAACTTAAAAAAAATCATAAATTCAATTTACGAAGTCAGATTTAGGCGTTCTTTTTATGTACTTTTGTAGTTTAACGATAGCTATGACTTTCATTTAGACACCTAAGGTCAAAAAGTATTTTATTGAAACTTTGCGTTTTTACGTAACTTCGTATTGCCGGTTTTTGTAGGAAAACTTAGAATGGTGATAACTTCTTCGTTATAACTCGGATTTTAGTGTTCTTTATATGCTTGGGAATCTTAAGACGATATCTACTACATATCGTACTCCAACCGGAGCTTTTGAATACTTCATTTTTCGATGGTATCCCAATTACTTTTTCCAAGAAGTTACAAGACTCGATTTTCAATGACCTGAAATGACGGGTTGTTGCATCTTTACTCTTTCTCTACTCTACTCTTTCTTTTCTCTAATGTCTCAACATTATGTTCTCTTCCAGACCCAACGGTCCCATCTCATACCATACTCTAAAGGTCAGAAACCCACTACTATTACTGGGTATTCTCATCCAGTCTTACTACCTCATTAGATCCTTAATATTTCTTTTTCTCTGAAATCCCTTGCATATTCCTTACTCTTAATCCATCGTGGAGTTAATATAAGTTCTTTTAAAGAACTCTCTTATCTTGTTCCTCTCACGGAACCTTTCTCTATATTTTCTATCTTTACCTAATCTGGATTCCCGCATGGACCATCTATATGCATTCTGAAAGGAAATCATCATCTCTTTCCCCGTAGGGACATAATCCCATTCCCAAAGGAATCGTAATCTTGTTCCTGTAGGAACCGTACTCTTGTTCCTGAAGGAACCATACTCTTGTCCCCGTAGGAAACCCTATCTCTTGTCCTTGAAGGAACCATACTCTTTCCCCCATAGGAACCTTTATCTTTTGTCCCTGAAGGAAACCCTATCTCCTGGCACCGATGGAACCATACTCTTGTTCCCGAAGGAACCTCTATCACATGTCCCGGAGGGAACCATACTCTTGTTCCTAAAAGAACCTCTATCTCTTCAACTCTATCTTTGTTATATGACTCATCACATAACACTTTTCCCTATGGAAATCTATCTATTTATCTCATCAAGAGATATTCTACTACTCTTCTAGTATTTTACTCATTAGGTATTTAATCTATATATATATATATATATATATATATATATATATATATATATATATATATATATATATCTAGTAGCATATAGGCATTCTTACACAATACCTGTAATGTCTAGACATATATACGTACTCTTATGATTATACTGTAATTAATCATATTCTAACTCTTTCTTCTACCTCTCAGGTATTTATTAAACATCATTTTCATCTAGTCTTAAATACTCTAGGCATATATACATGCTCTGTTACATGTATCTAACATATACCTCAGGCATACTCTTAGTATATGTACATGCTCTGATACATGTTCTCACATGTATATTTTTAATCCATACCCATCTCATTCTTGTGGACATTCTGTAACACTCGATTTTGAATCATTTCATAATTCGAGGTCGTGACCCAATTATCAGTTATCATAAGGATTTGGACCTTAGGAAAAAGAGGTTGAGGATCCTTTGGGTGGGGATAATGTAGATTGATTCATCCAAGTGTTCATTTGTGTTTTAGAGCTCAAGGGTATAAGTTTAATTTTGGTAGTTCAGGACTTTATGAATTTTGCGTCTTTCTATGGGAAGCTTTAAAAAGAGGGTGAGCTCATAGAAGTGTAGGGCTTCTCGTCACCTTTCCATGGATATAAAGTTCGTTGGAAACGGACTTAGGGTGAAGAAGTTAGGGCCGTTTGAAGTTCATGTGTTTTGGGGCTTGGTCGAGTACACGGGGCGTACTCACCAAGTATGTTGAGCGTACTACGGGGTACGCGGGGCGTACTCACCAAGTATGCTGGGCATACTACGGGGTACGTGGGGCGTATTCTCTTCAGCATGAAACCCTAATTAGTTCTTTAGCCTATGTTTGGTGCTTTTGAGATCTTATGAAGCTTTTGTTGAGGGTTTAGTGCATCTTGAAAGGAAAGAGGAAGCTTGAAGACTCATTCATTGGAGGAGAGCTTTGAGATCCAGCTTAAGCACCTTCATTTTGTGGGTAGTAAGGTGCATAAAGGTGCAAACTTTGGGCATAAAGGTGCAAACTTCATGGTGGTTTTGGTCCTATGCATGTACTAAGTCAAGTATTAAGCTCCTTTGAGCTCTAGAGCCCCATTTAGCCATGCATGCACATAATATTGGCAACTTTATGTGATTAACCACTGTGGGGAAGGCATATCTTAGTGTGGATCAAAGTCTTAATGGATTAAGAGCTGATTTGTAAAGTTGGCCATGAATGGTGAGTACGTTGGGCGTATAAGTTTGTACATTGCACATACAGGCCTTTCATGTAGTACGTTAAGTGTACATGTTGAATACCCCCACGTACGCAACATGCTTAGATTTCTTCGTTTTTGGGCTTCGGCTTTGGGCTAGGCTGGGTTTGGTTGTCTTGGGCCATGTTGAGCTATCTGGATTTTATGGTTGGGCTATTGAGACTTTATTGGACTCTCTTGGGTGAAGGCCCATGAAATGGATTGGGCCTAATTTGGATAATTGGGCCATATTTGGGCCTTGGGTTCTTTTGTTAGATTTTGGGCTTTGGGTCATCTAATTTGGACCTTGTCCTTGCGCCAAGTTTGAGGAAGGGTAATGTAACGCCCGTGTTTGGAGGCATTGATACGATGATGTAATAGTTGGTATCAACAAATGTAACTTATCTTGAAGTAATAAAGAGGAATTACTTGAATGTTATGTGAATTATGTGAATTTATGTGCATTAAACTTGTTTATAAAGATATAATAAATTAAGAATGAAAATAAGCGTCAAAAATAAAAATATAGATAAACCTGATATCTATGAAGAAAGCTGTAGTGGTCCACAAGGATTCTGGAGATATAAAGAACGCCGAAATCCGAGTTATAACGAAAAATTATGACATGTAGAAGTTTTATGGCTAAACCGACATGACACCGCGTAACGTAAAAATTGAATTTTTGACAAATTACTTTTTAGCCTTAGCGAGCTAAATGAAAGTCGTAGTATACATTAAACCGAGAGCACGCATAAATAAACTGTCCAAATCTGACTTCGTATGAGGAAGTTATAAATTTTCTAAGATTTGGCATAATAGTGTGCAACCCGGAGTTCAAATTTTAGATCAAGCGATTTTTAGCCAACAAAACCTAAACGATAATCGAAGATCTCGTCAATAGGAGCTCACCGATAAAAAGATAGACGAAATTGGACGTTAGATGACAAAGTTATGAATTTTTAACGGACTTTTCCTGTCCCGGCCTGTTAAAAATATAACTTTTAAAATAAAATAAAATTAGTTGATGGAGTCTAAATGAAAGTTGTAGAGTATGTTCCCACCTACGTGTGGATATAAAGAACGTCGAGAACGGAGATCGTATGCGAAAGTTACAGAATTTAGAACTCGGAGAAGGGGGGGTGACATGGCACAATATAGGCCACTACTTGCCCTCCACCAGAATTGTGACAAGTGGCACCAACTCAATGAGTTAGACCTTTTTCCAGCTTATAAAAACCATCCGAGAGAGCCTCCATTCTTCCCACCAAAAACCTTTTCTTTCTCTCTCTACTCTCTCTCTCTCTCTCTCTCTTTCTCTCTCTCTCTCTAAACCTCCCAAACACCCCCCAAGCCTAGGAAACCTCCCTAGCACTAGAAGAAAGCCCCAGAGCACCTGAAGGCTCCAAGAAAAAGAGTTTTTCGGCTTGGAACTCTGCCCCCGCAGAGCCTGGTTTTCAAGCAAACCTCCCGATTTTTTCAAAGTGAAGCACTGTCCAAGTTGGAATCACCACCTTATCAAGTGAGTGCATAGTTACTTTCATCTTACACATAGATATGAAGTATTTTATATAAATTACGTGATATGTGTGCATATTATCTGTATATCTTGAGATCTATGCTGGGTGAATGATTTGAACCTTTTTTTTTCAAATCTGAAAGTGTACATGAGATCTATACTGGATGAAAGATTTAGACTTTTTTTTCTAAATTTGAACGATATATGTATTTTATATCTTGAGATCTATGATGGATGAAAGATTTAGACCTTTTTTTCAGATCTGAATTGTATATGTATTTTATATCTTGAGATCTATTCTGGATGAAAGATTTAGTCATTTTTTTCAGATCTAAATTGTATATGTATTTTATATTTACAAATATGTTGGGTAAAACATGGGTAGATAAAATAGTTGATGAGTGATGAAATAAAATGATGAGAGGTCTCAATGTTGACAATGATCTATTCATCTAGTGGAGTATGGATGACGATCACAGACTTTTCTAGACAGTCTAGTGGAAAGCTAGCATGCTCGCAACCTGTAGGTGTTTATTTGAACTACGTGTTCACCAGGTGTACTCCATCCCCCCATGGTTGCCTTATTTGACATGTATTGTTGACGAATCCCCAAAGCAATGTTGTCTACCCCGAAGAAAAATCCTTAGGCTAGGTCCCTTATAATAGATGCTTTAGGGACGTAAAGTGAGGATAACGGGAATGGGTAATCAGGTTGAATGTTTTGATGAAAACAATTAAATTTATTTATTGTCGGTTGAAAACCCTATGTGCTCACCAGGCTCCCCAGCCTGACCTACGAAATTTCTTGTATTACAGGTAGTAACACAAGAGTATAGATGCAAAGATCTAATGAGAGATTATGGATTATAGGCCAGTAGAAATAAATGGAATATTTATGAGGCCTATGTTGTTTTTGTTTATGCTTTTGAACTGTATTGACAATGACATCCCGATATTTGTAATTTAATGAAAATAGATATATTTGGAAATGCTTTGATAAATTCTTTATCATATTTTTAGGAACAAATTCAGCAACATATTTCTTTAAAAATATACTCTGGTTTTCGAATAAAGCATAAACAGATCGGTCTTTTCTGGACATAAAATTTCGGGATGTCACATGTAAAAAGGTCTTTTACCCAGATTTGGACTCCTAGTGTGAGACGGGACCCAATCATTAATTGATTGTTATTTATGTTTGATAGCGCGGGAATTTTAGCGGATCTACAATCAGGGATTTATTCGTGGGTTTAGCTGTTGAGGTGAGTCTTCTCACTATACAATGGGTCGAAGGCACCAATGCCGGCACATTTGGTTTATGTATTATAGGAAAACCAGGGGTGGCCGTTGGCATTTGTATGAAATACCAGGAGGTGGCTCTTGGGAAATTTGTATGCAAGACCAGCGTTTGGACTCTGGCAGTTACGTAGATAAGTATTTGTAGATTGTATGATAGTTGTCTTCGTGATTCTTGCATTGAAGACCAGGAGGTGGCTCCTGGCACTTGTATGTAAGAACCAAGGTTTTGGTCCCCAGGCTAGCAAGGAAAGGCCATGATACGGATCATGACATAATGGGAAGACTATGGTTGGCACATAGCACCTTATTGTGTGTTTGATAAGTATGACTTGTATGTTATGTATGTTGGGTTTTGAGCATTCTAACACTCCTATGGTGTACATGAAACCCTATAAACCTTGGATCTATGTTTTCTCTATTATACATGCAAATATTAACTATTCCAAGGTTTCATCCTAACTAGCATATTATGAGGCACCTATACTACAAAGTTCTAGTTCGATGACATACCGTTTGATGTAGCGTGATGTCTTCAAGCTTTAAGAGCTTAGCCCCAATAGTTTGGAAGCCTTAAATGTATTCACAAATCACCAAAACACCTTGGAAAAACTTGAGAGAATATGTATGCACACTAAAATCGACCCACTCTTATTTTCACACACTTGTGCCAATTTTGTGAGCCAAGGACCCCTTTATATATTATGGAGGATTAGGGTTACATCCATGTAAACCCTAATACCCATGACCTTTCATTTATATAGGATCCATGGGTTAAAATCTCCATGGACTATCCATAAAAGCTTATCCCAACCTAAATGAACTTGGCCCATTCCATATATATAAGACTCCATATTTAATTAGTTACTTTTGATCACTTAATTAATTCTAAATTAATTCTTGATCAATACTAATTAAATAATATGATTCCATATTAATATATTAGAACTTATAATATATTAATATTAATCATAAATATACTATTCTCAAACGACTATCCATATAAATTGTGCCGATAAAGTGCAACCCAAATGGACCATGCCGGGTCGGGTCAAGTACATACCAAATATAGTTATGGACTTAGACACTAATCCAACAGTCTCCCACTTGGATAAGTCTAAAACTATTGTTGAGTATGACTTCAAAACCTAACTGGCAATCATAGCTCTTAAAGTCGTTGTCGAACTCTGACCTTGTCAATGACTTGTCCATTAGATAAGGGATCATATATTCCTCCATTCTAGATATCATATGGACTGAGACATGGATTATAATCATTCTCTCTTTCCATTTGTTGTTTCCTGATTTTCGATTTATGATGACTGACTGATTGAACAAATCAAATTAGTCCTGGCTTGGCCAAGCACTCACATGTGTCATCGCTAAATCATCGAGGGGCCCATAGATATCGCTTTTATCCCGAAGGTAAAAGGAATGGATAAACCTCGACTCATATGGCTGGTTCTGCTACTTGTTGAATCATACACAAAGGCACGCTTTATAACATCGAGTTACCAATGCGTTTTCGTGCAATCAATGTACTATCAACTCGTTGTAACAACTCATATCTCTAGGTTTGAAGAATATAACATATTATCATCTCATGATCACTCGTGATAAAATCCATGAAGTGATTCAAATGAGCACGGGTTGAATCCAATACTCAGAACTTATGAGCACTCATGAGTGTTGTAGCACCACTTTGTCCACCAACTTGGACCTCTACAAACAAACCCATGAAAGTCTTGATTCATATCTACTTCCAACATATGACCGACTGCGGATGGTTTGAATAACTTAATCATTCAGGAAGAGCGACTTAGTTATTCTGAAAGTCAAAACATGCAAAGTGAAACACAAGAATAAATGAATAAAATATGGTATCAAACCCTATGAATATAAATAAACACTTTTATTTATCACCATATTGATTACTCATTATTCATTGTTTCAGTTTTATCAACTTTATACTTGAATTAAAAATACTAGTTGTCCCATGCTCCAAGCATGTATACTATGTTTTTATTAAACAATAGCTTTGCCATACACCAAGTATGCACTCTATGTTTGTCTATGATCCTTACTTTTTGAACTAGATCGATTGAACATAATTTCAATGATTCTCTTTTCACACTCCCAAATCGTTATCGAAAAACTTTAAGAATTCCAAATTCCTTTCATTTATCGAAATTTGTTTAGATTTTAAACTTATATACACTGAATCTCTTGTAATAATCATGCACAAAGTCATAACGACTTGTCAACAGCCATTACAGAGTAGTCTAATGGAGATCAACTCCATGAAACAAAGTCTCATATTGCATTAAGTTTTCTAACACAAATAAATTCCACCTATGGAGATAACTTCATATTCCCATTTTGACTACCACTTTTGCACAAGAGTTGCCTCTTTTCAGACTATGTCAATATGGTCCTTCCAATATTAACAGTATACTTCCAACAGTCCTTGAGCAACCAATCTTTGGTAAAACCTTAGATTGTCCTCGACAATTGCTTAATCACTTTAGTCATATCCAATTCTAAACCTTTTCCCTCCTTTATGCCCCAAGGCATTTGGAAAATTTAGAAAGGATAAATATTATAGCACATGTAATTGATCTTGTACCCAAAGCAAATGGGACACAATTCACTATGTCTCACATAAAGACATGATCCTAGACCAGTCTTTAGCTGCAATATTTTTATTTGCCATGTTCTCAAAAATTTGACTATGAAGAGGGATGCCGTAATCATAATCGAATTTTAAGAACGCAATATATAGAATTTCCTTAAGTTGAACCAATCCAACACGAAATTCATATATATATATTATTGACTAAAGATGATTAAAATCTCAATCTAAGCTTAAAATATCTCTCTAAGCTTTTTAGAATTGACATGAAGTATAATTTCCTCTCCCTTAATTATAACAAAACAACTTTTTCAACCCCTGCAACCTCATGAATTGAAACTTTTGTTTTCTATAATTAACATTGCTAACTTGCAATACTTATCATAGTTATCATGCTCCCACTAACATTATGATTATTAGCATAACACTTATGCTCCCACTAGCTTTGACATGTATCCAGAAAACAGATGGACTTCTAGAAGTCAATACTTTATTGACTTTCTTACCAAAGTTCAGATTTCTGATACTAGATTGCTTTGATAAGACTTTATCAAAATCATACACCTTATTTTAGATAACTCACAAGCGTGTCTAAACAATTTTAGAACTATGAAAAGGGATGCCATAATCATAGTCTCAATTGTTTCGACTTTTTCCATTTCTCATAAGTCCATGTTAGTGTGTCAGATAACCATGCACGCTCCACTAACGACTTTGAGAATGCAAAGATTACAATTGCTATCTTACTTAAAATCTACTGGTGGAAGTGTTTCCTCACCATCATTTTCATGAATCGGTGAGAAACCTTATGACCCTTAGATTTTATGGTGTATGTGTTCTTATCCACTTGAATTTGTCAAAACCATAATCACAAGACTAGGTTAGTGACAAATCCTAACTCATATGGATTGAACTTGTGCAATCTTAACCTCTTGCCACCTGGCAGCACAAGGGCCTGCCATTGCTTCCAAGTTGTTATGCAACCAATTGAGAACTCTCAGAACTCATATGCAAAGCCAACTTTAGCTGGAATGGGCACAGAAATAGAAATATGTTAACACGATAGGTTATAAACCTCACGTCGTGTGCTAGTGTTAAACTACATGTTTTTATTCTTAATTAGATCTTGAAATCCTTTCACGATCTTTAAGAACCCCACTGTCCTCTTGACATATAAGGCTATCTTGCCAAATATTCAGGAGATTGTTTGGATTCTTTATCAAGACAAACACTTCACACAACTGGTCTTAGTCGGTCTTTGTTTTATCCAAAACATCACAACTTGCCAATTTCAAATGTACAACAGTAGGATACTTTTACTCTTACATTTGACTAGTGTTTAGAAACCTTCCCTTAGTCCTTCACTTGACTCACATACACATGTGAACAAGGAACTAGTCTTAATTTTCCAAAGCTGAAAGTTCTCATTCATCATACTGTACAACTTGTATGATTCCAAGTTTCTATCCAACTGAAAACTTGGGTGATGAGAAGCTTTCCTTATTTGGTAAATATAAACACTACCACAAATGAAAGAATCAAATTTATATTTCCAATACTGCTATCAATGGAATCATATAAGCAACAATTTTCCACAAATGCCATTGTAAGGATACTTAGAATAAATGAAATCAAAAATTTCCTTTTATTTTAAAAAGTTCGCAAAAAAACTTATCCTTACAGTGAAAAAGTATATGGAAAACTTTGTTGTTATCTATTCCTAAGCAATATATCATAACTCCTAAGTAACAGCTCAAGATTCTGATCACCGAACAATGCGATCGAAATCCATCTTCGCGATCAGAATCAGCATATACTTCCTTTAATTTTCTTCATTTTTCTTAGATTTTTAAAACATCAACATGTGACCCAGTCACATCATGTAACAAGAATCTCAGAATAGAAACTTAACAAAGTTAGATAGTGGTCTTTACCTGAAGTAGAGTCAAACTTCTTGACTTGATTAACCTTATGATCTTTCAGGTAAATAGGCAGCTTTGCAATCAATGTCCCTTCCTTTGGCAAAACATATGGAATCTTTGGGAATGGTGCATGGGATAATCTCAGACTTGCCATTCTCTTTACCATTTGGTCAATCGAGTTGACTATGGTCAATCCCTTTCCTTGTAAAGAGAAGGCTTTTCTAGATATCCAATGTTTCCATTGTCAATGTCCATTGGGAAGTTGAACTCCTAATCGAACTTGCTTTACTAAAGCTCCAAATCATTGTTGATTCATCAGTACCAAGAAAATAGATAAGATCATTAAGGGTCATGTCATAGTCTATTTCATAGTAGTCCCAAAGGTAACTTACTATGTGACTTATAAAGTGATTGAACATCAAACTTTTTTAAGACTTTGACACCCAACTCTCCCGGCTTGTCAATATGTGACTTCATCTCCAAGATGTGAGCACACATAGACCTTGCCTACCATTAGGGCTTGAGTGACCTTGAACTTGTGGGTAAGGGAGAATAATTGGAGGAGGTGGAGGAGGTGAAGTTCCAAGAGATTTGGGAAGATCATAAATGTCTGAACTAGACGTCTTTTGGGAGATATTCAAGATAGTTGATTTAAAGTCCTTAATATAACATACAATATGAAATATTAAGGCTAGGACCCAACACAATATTTTATAACTTGGAAGATGGATGCCGTAATCCAAGCTATAGAATATTTGAAGGTAGGTGAATGACAATTCACCAATTTCCACCATGAAAAACGAAATAAATTATTAGGTTTTAATTGGTTTTGAAACTCCTAGATTCTTTTAAGATTCATTAAACTTTTCGATGGCATGTTTCAATCTCAAGTGTGCCCTTCAGGTTTTGTGACTAGGATGTCGAGGATCACAAAACAAGGTGTGAAGTAACCATGAAAATATACTTGGTACCCTTAATATTTACCCCTCAATCGATGTGTCGGTTAACCACACACGCTCCAACGATACTATGATAAACATTAAGTTACCCTTTGCCTACCGTGTTAAGTCCAGGTTAGTGTGACGGTTAACCACACACGCTCCACTAACGGCTTAAACAAAGTGCAAAGTGTAATTTCATGGATTAGCACCTTATTCACATTTTCCTGAGTAACTAAGATTGGGAATTTATAAGTGTTTAGTTACATAGTATTTATCATTATACTTATAATTAAAGTATAATTATAGTCCTTGTCCTACCTGTTCGGCTAACGACCCTCCACCGGTCAAGGAAGCGGTGGGTGAGATTGGACACCCATTAAACTGTCATTTTATAGGCAGTAACCTTACACCCCCTTATAGACCGGCTTCGTGAATGAGTCCTACTAATGGTAAGATGACTTGCTCTTATACATATAATATATTAAACTTTTAATATTATAATAGTATATGGGTGTATTTTAGACATTTAAAATACTTGGTGGTTTAACCTATTAATTAAACTATACTCTTAATTTAATTAAACTTAAATCATGTCATTATGGAATTATTAATTCTCTTTTAATTAAACACGTTAATTATATATTAATAAAGTCCATAAGAGTTAATTGAATTATTCAACAAAAACATCATAATTCCAATTATTAAATTCAAAATTAAAATTAACCATTTAATTAATTGTTTAAGTTATGAACACAAGAGTTTTAGAATTCAATTCTTTTTCTTTTTCATAAAAACTTTTTTCAAATTCCAAAACTTGAGAGCAAGTTTTGTGACTCTTGAAAACTTTTGGATTCCATAACTTATGGAGTTTAATGTTTGTTTTATGATGAAACTTTTCATGTTCCATAACTTAAGAACAAGTTATGGAATTTTTTAAAACATTAAGACCAAGTTTTGTATAAAAAAAACTTTGAATCAATTTTTTTTAAAAACTTTTTAATATCCATAACTTATGGAGGTTTCAAAAAACTCTTTAGATCAAACTTTTAAAACTAATAAAATAATCATATCATTTTATCTTTTACTAAATTTGACCTAATTCAACTCATATAGCAAATGATTCAAATTCTACTAATAATTAGTTTTTCACAAAAAACAAGTAATTATCTTAAAATTTGACAAACGTCATGTTTTTTTCCTTTTTTTTCAACTTTGAAAATAAAACA
Organism: Lactuca sativa; assembly: GCF_002870075.4. Lineage (NCBI taxonomy): Eukaryota > Viridiplantae > Streptophyta > Magnoliopsida > Asterales > Asteraceae > Lactuca > Lactuca sativa. The sequence goes on along the minus strand of NC_056631.2, from coordinate 218,856,967 downwards.
TTTGCATCAATATAACAGAAAACAACCCATGGCTCTGATACCACAATTGGGTTTTGAGCATTCTAACACTCCTATGGTGTACATGCAACCCTATAAACCTTGGATCTATGTTTTCTCTATTATACATGCAAATATTAGCTATTCCAAGGTTTCATCCTAACTAGCATATTATGAAGCACCTATACTACAAAGTTCTAGTTAGATGACATACCTTTTGATGTAGCTTGATGTCTTCAAGCTTTAAGAGCTTAGCCCCAATAGTGTGGAAGCCTCAAATGGAATCACAAATCACCAAAACACCTTGGAAGAACTTGAGAGAATATGTATGCACACTAAAATCGGCCCACTCTTATTTTCACACACTTGAGCCAATTTTGTGAGCCAAGGACCCCTTTATATATATTATGGAGGATTAGAGTTACATCCATGTAAACCCTAATACCCATGACCTTTCATTTACAAAGGAGCCATGGGTTAAAAGCTCCATGGACTATCCATAAAAGCTTATCCCAACCTAAATGAACTTGCCATATTCCATATATATATATATATATATATATATATATATATATATATATATATATATATATATATATATATATATATATATATATATATATATAAGAGTCCATATTTAATTGGTTACTTTTGATCACTTAATTAATTATAAATTAATTCTTGATCAATACTAATTAAATAATATGATTCCATATTAATATATTAGAACTTATAATATATTAATATTAATCATAAATATACTATTCTCAAAAGACTATCCATATAAATTGTGCCGATGAAGTGCAACCCAAATAGACCATGTCGGGTCGGGTCAAGTATATACCAAATATAGTTATGGACATAGACATTAATCCTACAATGTATGGTATGTTGTATTTGGGGAACTCACAATGCTTTGTGCTTTGAGTTGTTGTTTATTGTTTCAGGTACTTCCAGTTCAAAAGGGAAGGGCCTGACTTGATTGCAGTGCATACACCCATATTTTCCGCAACCTTGAGATTTTTGGATTGTACTCTGATAATTATTTTTATTGTAAAATATCTTTAAGTGTTTAAGTAAATGATCAATGAGTGTTTTGGTTGTTTTAAAAATGAAATTTTTACCTTCATATTTTTGGGGTGTTACAAGTTGGTATCATAGCCTTGGTTTGAAGGGTTCAGGCATACTCACGTGTGTGCCTGAACTCAAACTAAGGGTTTGGTGAAAATTTTCATAAAATAAGTGTTTTATTAAAAGGGTTTCTAATCAAAGAAAGGGATGTGATGCTTGCAATCGGCAGACCTCAAGTAAGTGGTTCCTAAAATACCAATACATGTTTATTATGATATATGATATGATTATGAGAATTACAAGTAAGATTAGGGTTAAGGATTTACTCGTGATTTTATGATAGGAGAGATGCCTTTATATGCATGATTGTATGAGCTATTAAGATTGCATGCTAGTATGGTTTCAAGATATGTGGATGGGATGACATGATTAGTGTATGCTAGTTAGATTTTCTATTGCCTAAATGTTGCTTGCTTTGTGTTTTGTGGGGATCTTAGCGATGTGGACCAACTACTAAGTTAATATGCTAAGTCGCATGTGGCACGTGTTAAATAATCTCAGAGTGATTGACCGGACCCTATTGCGCAACTATTATCTGAGTCCAACCGTTCTAGGGTTGAGTCTTTTACTTAAAGGATTATCTTATCTCTATTTCATATGACTATATTCATGAGGTAGTTAGTTCACATTAGTGAGGGCTTTTCAGCAGTTGAGGTCATAGTGAGGTCGGGAACCTAGGAGAGCCTAGGAATTGCTTCAGTGAGTTTAGTTGCACGGTTTAGCGATCATTGGGCATATCAGATTGAGAAGGTTATGTGGAGGATACAAGATGATTCCTGAGGAAAGTATGGATAGGTATGGAAGGTAGTATTAGGCCCATACTACTGAAAGCATAGGATCTATACTCGAATCGGGGAGAATCTAGGAAGTTGGTGGTAAGAGGTAGGACATGAGGTGGGTGATGATATTGTTGATGCGATGACATGGGATGATTTTTCGACTAGGTTCCGAGCTGAGTTTGCACCGGTGATTGAGGTGTAGCAGTTGGCGCGAGAGTTCAAGATCTCCGGCAGATATTGAGACTATGGCATAGATCACTACCAAGTTCAGGGAGAGGGCTTTATTGGTTCCACAGTATGCAATAGATGAGGAAACGAAGAACGTAAACTATCTTGATATGCTGAGGTATGACATCTCATAGTTTGTGAGTATATCATGGTGAAAGACCGTGATTGATAAGATTTCTAGAGCCCGAGAGCGGGAGATCAATTTGGAGTACATGGGGAAGAGGGGGCCAGATCAGGTGCAGGAAATGGAGGTTCCCAGGAAGAGACCCAAGACTTTGGATTAACGATTGAGGGGACAACAACGCTAGGGTTAGTGCATTACATGCACGAAACTGCATGATGGGGTTTGTCGTTCTAGGGGTTTAGGCTGCTACAAGTGTGACAGGATTGGTCATGTCAGCTGGAATTGTCCTCAAGGGGCAAGCCTGTTATATTTTCACTGTAGCCAAGTGGTCCACAAAAGGTCGAATGTCCAATGTTGAAGGGAGGAGCAGTGAGTACACCTGTTTTGACTACTTTGAGGATCATTGATGGTCATGAGGGTAGGGCAGGATCCCCAACAGAGAGGAGTCGGGTATTTCAGTGTCAGAGAAGGAAGGCCAAGACTCCAACAGGTGATATTGCAGGTATGTTATGTTTTGCTTTATCTTTGGTTGTTATCAATATTTATGTTGTTTGGAATTTTGTGTCGGTTTGGGTAAGAGTTATCTTTACGTTAACTCTTTTTTATTATTTGAGTTGTATTCAAAAGAATTGTTATATGTCATTTCCATGCCATGAATCATTAGTTCGTCAACATGGGGTTGTATCTTTTTAAGCGGGTTTCAGTGTGTTCGGTGTTTGCTCTGGTTCTTTGTTAGGATCAGTTCAGGGGTATCGTTTGGAAGGTCTTTGGTCAAGGTCAGCGGGTTGGTTTTTCAGTAAATTCAGGGTTTAGTGGTTTTAGCATTTGATCTGGTGGGGTTGGCAGTCATCTGTGGAAGAACATTTGGGGTTGTTATATTTGTTGAGATTTCAAGGAGTGTTCATATGGTCTTCAAGTGTCGTGGGGTCTTTGGGTTTGTCTAGTGATGGAACACTAGCATTGGTAAGTGCAGGTTGTCAGTGGTTCAATCATAAGGGGTAAGATGGATAGGGAATCCTTCAACTTGGTGTGCTGGGAGAGCTTCAACGAATTCAAGTGGGGGAGAATTGTTCAAATTTCCGGAATCCGAATCGGGTGTGAAACTTCGATGAGTTTCACATTCCCGTTCGGAGGGAAGATGACTCTGGTGGCTGTCTGGATTGAGCATTGTGTGAGTTACGAGTTTAGGAAATTTCCAATAGTTGGTTCGCACCTTCTTGGTGATGGACAACAGGTTTTGATGGTCCCAGGTTGGGGTTCCAAGCATGATCTGAGCCCCGGTTTGGGCGCATAGTCTTGTGTGTGTTCGACGTAGGATGAGTATGGATGGATTGATCGATGATCGGTAAGGACCATGACCAGTGGCCATAGCAAGATAGGAGTGTTTTAAGACTGCGGGGTGACCCGTAGCATTCATTAGGTTGGCAGATAGTGAAGGAGTGTTGTAAGACTGAGGGGTGGCCCGTAGCGTTCACTAGGTTGGCTGATAGTGTGGGAGTGTTGTAAGACTGTAGGGTGGCCCGTAGCATTCATCGGGTCTTGTGCAACAGTGAGGGCATGGTAAGTCCATGATTAGTCATGGATTTCTTCTGATGGATTAGATCATGGTGGGTCAGTTTGTGAGACTGTGGGAAGGCCACAACATGCCTGGAATCATGAATGGGTAGGTCATTGGAGGCTGGTTATGATATAAGAGTACAGTTGGTCATGTAGAATTCACTTTTAGCATTGGATTTGGTAACGTCAGGTTTTTCGGGTTGATATGATTGGTTAGAGCCATAAGTGGCGAGATAGATTGGGCAATTTTCAAGATGAGGCTTTCATTCAGAAGTCACGTGGGGCGACTGTTATTTGAACATATTTGTATGTGATTGTCACTTGAAATAAGTTGAGTCTTTTTATATATCTCGCTAACAAACACTATCACAATGTTTTATGTAACATACACGTTCTGAAATTGTGTATTGTTATTATTAAAAGTCAATAAAATTGATTGTTGAGTTCTAACAAATAGTTTTTAATAGAAATGAAGTAAAACTATGTTTAGAATCACTCATAAAATATTGGAAGTCTTATGAGATTCCAATTAATAGCCAAATAATGAAAATTTAGCGAAAATATAAAATTTGAGATAAGTAAAATTTTATTATTTGATGTTGTAGAGAATCTCGTTAGAAGTGTTTAGGCGAAAACCTCGTCGAAATCCGAGTTATAACGAAGACATTATGACCAATCGAAGATCCGTGACAAAACCGGCACGACGCCGAATGATGTAAAAAGTGAGTTTTTGATAAACTACTTTTTAGCCTTAGTGATCTAAATGAAAATCGTAGTATTCGTTAAATCGAGAAGTTCGATAAAAAGAACGCCAAAATCTGACAGCTAAAAACTCGAATTTTAGATCGAGTGATTTTTAGCCGAGACAACCTAAACGAGAATTGAAGGTCTTGTCATTAGTAGTACAACGGTAAAAAGTCTGACGAAAACGGATGTCGGATGAAGAAGTTATGAATTTTTAACGGATTTTCCTGTCCCGGTCTGTTAAAAATAATAATATTAAAATTAAAGTCAAAATTAGCCGATGAAGTCTAAACGAAAGTTGTAGAGCAAAATTTTAGCTACGCGTGCATATAAAGAACGTCAAAAACGGGGCTCGTATGCGAAAGTTATGGATTTTAGAAGATTTGGGCCCATTTTCCGAGGAATCTCGCAAGGATAAGGCTAATTTCGGGGAGTCAGCAGCCATGTGTCGCGTTCTTCCCGGGTCCGAGCTCGGTCCAGTAAGCGTCCGACGCGTGTCGCGGTGACTCCTCGCTTCCGAAGCCGTGGCGCGTCCGAGGAGCGACGCGTGTGCAACCTCGTCCGAACCTCGCGCCAGCTGTTCCGACCCTCGCATCCGAGCCTCGTCTTTGCGCCGCGTAGTCTTCACTGCTGCTGCCACCTGCCTCTTCGGTCCGAACCTCGGCCCTATAAAAGGGAGGGCTGCGAGATCTTCCGAGAAAATTTAGAAAATTGGCGGTTTTCACCAATTTTTCCATATTTTGACATCCCCCGAAGCCCCGGTGTCAATTTTAACACCCGAAACACGCCCCGAAGTGCCGTGAAGCCTGAAAAATTTATCTTTTCGGTTTTGAAGCTCTAGCTTTTTAAAGCCCGGTTTTTAGCTAATTCTCCCGGTTTTCAACGAATAAAATCAAATTTAGAGCCGAAATGTTGCACAAATTATTATTTTGACCCCCGGATTATTTCAAGGTGAGTTCAATATATAGGAACAATTGTATGTTATGTGTAATATTTTCTATGTGCTTTTCAGTGTTATTATTCCAAGCTATTTTCCCGTGTTATTTTATTCGCTATTTTTAATAGCAAAGTTATACCTTTGACCATGTGATCAGTGAAAGGACTTAGATTCACGGTGGTACTGGTATGTTGCCTCTGGCCATGTAGAACATGTCTCGTAAGAGAATGACTTCTATTATATGGCATTGGGAGAAGGTTAAATAGGACTGGTATGTAGCCTCTGACCATGTAGAGCATGACTCCGTAAGAGAATGAACTCTATTCTATGGTATTGGCAAATGGTTAGACAAGGCTATAAGCCTGAAATCTACCAAAATGTTAATCAGAAGTTATATGTCTTCTGTGCCATATGGGCCAAAGCTTTATTGATACATATCAAGTATTGAAATCGTTATGTCTCATTGATCGTAAATCTTTGAATCAAATCTTGAGTTGATATTGAAAGCCTGACATGTGATACGCATATGCTATTGTTGTTCTTGTTCCCTTTTGCTTCTGTCATATTGGTATATATAAGCCATAAGATTATATTGTATCTATTTATTGAATTCACTAAGCGTTATCGCTTATCCCTCTCAATGTTTAACAATTGCAGGTGATAAGTATCCAGTATAGTTTTATAGTGTTGAATGATTTAGAATAGTTAATACTATTTCTCTATATTTTAATGTCCATGTATGTATATGAATAGTAGATTCCTGGGTAGATATGTAATGTAATAAAACTTAGTCGGTTTGTATCCAATCTTTTGTAATCACTTTATTAATATAAAATATTGTTTTATAAATATGCATGTAGCATGTTTTGAGGAAGTAACTTAAGAATAATGTTGGAATAGTATGAAAGTTTGGGTCTTTCAGAAATACGAAAGTTTGCGTCTTTCATTTTAGGTTGGAAAGATCTTGAAGATTCAACAAGTGTTTGAAGAATAAGATGTTGGAGCACTAGAAGTGAACATGGAGCACTTGTTGTTGACATGGAGCACTTGTTGCTGACATGGATCACTTGTTGACATGGAGCACGTGCTGAAAGCAAGTTGGACCATCATGATCTCAGATGACACATCTAGATCATATGTGCAGCATCAAGATATTGGTGGATCATCAGGAATATTAATGGCTCATCAGAAACATTGTTGGCTCTGTTGGATTAGGTGTCTAAGCCGATAACTATAACTGCGATGTACATGACCCGATAGTAGCATGATCCTTTTGGGTTGCCTTCACCAGTGCAATTTGATAGGATGAACTTTTGAGAATAAGGTTATTTGTGCTTTATTAATATATTATAAGTATAATATATTAATTGAGAAATCATATTATTTAATTGGTATTGTTCAAGAATTAATTTGGAATTAATTTAGTGATCAAAAGAGACTGATTAAATATACAGGGACTGATTAAGTAAATCAATGATGCTTATAGTGTGGGCCAATGATCCATGCTTAATTAGGATGGGCCAAACCAATATGATAGTCCATGGAGGTTTAACCCATGGAGCCTAAGTAATATGAAGGGTTATGGTGCATTAGGTTTTACATGGATAAACCCTAGCCTTTGTAACACTATAAAAGCGCACCCCTTGAGCCAAAATCGGTTGCCCAATCATTCTAAGAGAGTGATAATCAAATTTGAACTAACTATCCTATTCTATCAAGCCTCCTCTTGCATTTGGTGTTTGTGACACATTAGAGGCATCACAATTGAGGTGCTAAAGTTTTCAAATGCAAAGAACTTCAAGCTACGTAAGAGGTATTCATCAAACTATGAGTTTTATATTGTATATCCTCTATTGTATTCTAGTTAGGATGTATGCTTTGGAAAATTGAAAATGCATGTATAATTAGAGAAAACATAGATCCAAAACATCTAGGGTTGGTTGGGGATCCCGTCTTGGCATGGAAGTCCCTTCGCCCCTACTTGTGAATCAACATCGCTTCTGGTACGTACTATTATTGAAATCATAAGCAAATAGCATGAATATACTCATTCATGCAACTATAGCAAATAAAATCATATGAATATTCAAGGTAATAATCTTAAACACTTTGGTTCATTCTTTTTCTCTCATAGTTTAAGCCTACGAGGATATTTCAACCTAATACTCTCAAACTATGGCTCCAATATTGATTATAACGATTCGTATTTTCTTAAAGTATTTAACATTAGATTTCAAGAAAATATCAGAGTATTTAACATTGTTTACAAAACCAGAGTTTCAAAAATCTTCAAAAGTATTTCCAGAAAACATGTACGGGCATACCAGTCATATCCTAACCATAATTAAAGCAACAATAATTAAAACATGAAACAAAAAGCCAGTCCATGTTCTTGATGCTTTTAAGTCCACTCCCACTAGGGTTTACAACCTCAACCTGAACTACATGGAAACAATATATATCAGACTCGTAGTCTGTTGAATTATAAAATATCATAACATACATAAATCAATTTCTTATCTCACATACTCCACATATCTAATTAGTAACATAACCGGCTATGTCAATCACAAACAATGACTATGCATCTCTACTATTACCAATAAACAACAAAACAATCTCTATCATCTCTACAATTTCCATGCAAAAACTCTAGATAATTTTCTTTCTTTGGATCCCTATCTTTTATCCAATAACATACATGTGCACATAATATCATAACTAACATTTCAATCATATAGTCTCATTTGAGTAAATCATATAGTTACATTTCATTAAAACATGTTACTTTCTAGCGAAGACATAATTTGCTATCATTCCTTCATTCATTCATACTATAACATCAAATCTATCTTACAAAATCATGCTCAAAAGAAAGTTATAACTCGCCTCTTTTGAAGAGAATATCCACCTACTTTCATGCTTCAGCAAACCTTCCTTTGGAGAACTCCTACTCCTCCATGTCCACATTCTATATCATTACCATATTAAGCCCTTATAAACATGTCTTAAAACATTAAGAGCTTAATATAAATTCTAGCAAAAAACTCATATTTAAGGTAAAATTTTGCCTTGATAATCTTATGTCAATAAGCTTGTTAAACCACTCAAAATAAGCTTACATACACTTAGTAAATCAATCTCTTCTAAAAACTTGATTAAGCCTCACTAGCAGGTTTTCGAAGACTAATCTTTCATACCTAAATCAAACTCCAAAAACATCATTAAACGTATACTAGCTTGGCTTAAGAGAAAGAGGTTACCTTAGGAGCTTCTAGTGATAAATCCTTTTTATTTCCACTTTAGATAGCTACTAGACCTTCTTCATTTAAAATTGCTTGAGATTATCTCTTTAAAGATTTGGAGGTGTTTTGGTTTAAGAATGAACCCTAATAGTTCTTTAACTTTCTCTCTAAACTATATTATGGTGCAGTCCTCACCAAGTCGCAGTGCCTTTAATGGACTCGCGGTCTCTCCAAATAGACTCGCAGAGACAATTCCTAATAGCATCCTACTTTTTCCACCACGTCGTAGTACCCCATAATACCATCTTGTGGTGCAAAGTACGTTGTCCTCAACTTACGTCAAATTCTCCCTAAATCACCAATTCATCCACGACGCCATGGTAGAGTTGGAATCAACTTTCATGCCCTTTTTAAAGACACTTAAACACCTAAATCTTATACCTATCAGTTCCAATTATTTTCTCCAAGTTTAACACATATTCCATTACTTCAAACTGTTGGATAAGGTGTCTAAGTCCATAACTATTTCAGGTCAGTACTTGACCCGACCCGGCATGGTCCATTTGGGTTGCATGGCACCATGCAATTGAATAGACTAAATGAGAGGAATAATACTTGGAGATTATTAATATATTATAAGTTCTAATATATTAATAATATTATTTGATTAGTTTGATCAAAGAATTAATTTAGAATTAATTAAGTGATCAAAAGATAACTAGTTAAATATATGGGTTGATTATGTAAATCATTCATATCTTGTAGAGTGGGCTAAGAGGCTCCATGGATTATCAAGTTGGGTTCCACCCATAGGATGCTCCATGGGAGTTACAAACCCATGGGTCATGGAAATGAAGAGTCATGACACATTAGGGTTTACATGGTGTAACCCTAGATGTGTCAACACTATATAAGGATCCCATTCTCGACCAAAAACGGCTACATATAAGAAAAAAGAGGGCTAGGCCGATTTCAAGAAGTGTGTATTCTCTCAAAAGTCTTTCCAAGAGCATTTGGTGTTGTGTGAAGTATTTGAGGCATCACACTTGGGGTGCTAGGCTCACAAGGTTTCAAGGAACATAAGCAACAACAAGGTAAGTTATTCTATCTTTCATTCAAGTTAGAAATTGTTCCCCATGTATGCTAGATAGGAATATAACCTTGGAATTCAACCTTGCATGATAATTAGACAAACATAGATCCAAGGTTATTAGGGTTGCATGTACACTTAGGAAGTGTTAGAATGCTCAAAACCCATCAGTGGTATCAGAGCCTAGGCTTGTTTGTTTGTTATTTGTTCTTAAAAGTTGAAAAAAGTCGAAAAACTTGTTGTCTGCCTGATGAACTCGCCGAGTCCATGGGGAGACTCGCCGAGTTCACTTGTATCTTCAACCTACTCGCCGAGTAGGTTCATGCACTCGGCGAGTAGGAGCCACAGAGTGCAGATTTTCGACTTTAGTTGCTGGAAATGGACTAGAAACATTACCCTAAATTGTTTTGGTACTTGAAAACTTGTTTTAGATGGTGCAATGTCTTTGCTAATCCATTTACAGCAACTAGTTATCAAAATTACAAAGTTTAAGTGTAGTTTTGATTCATGAAAGTGTTCATATTCATGTTCTTGATCTTATGATGTTTAGATGATCATAGGAATTATTTGTAACCTATGTGGTAGTTTAATTCTTGATCATAATGTGTTTTAATGGAGTCCATAACTTGTCCTCAAGTTATGAAAACCAAAAGTCACTTGAGTTAAAAACCATTAAAAGAACACAAGAGTTAGAAAAATGAAGAGTCTTCATTTTATTACTCTAATAAACTCATAAGTTACAAGAAATGAAAAGTTTTGAAAGTTTACAAAACTTGCCCTCAAGTTTTGGAACAAGTAAAGTCATATTAAAAACTTTAGTTCCAACCCTTAGAATTTTAAAAGTTAAAATTCAACCCTTATACTTATATTATTATGATTTAATAATTATATATATATATATATATATATATATATATATATATATATATATATATATATATATATATATATGTATAAGAACAAAGTCGTCTTACCGCTAGTACGCCTCATTCACGAAGCCGGTCTATAAGGTGGGTATAAGGTTGTTGCCTATAAAATGGCAACTTAATGGGTGTCCACTCTCACCCACCGCTTGCTTGACTGGTGGAGGGTCGTTAGCCGAACGGGTAAGACAAGGACTTATAAATTCTCATTAAAAGTATGATGAAGATTATAAAGTAACTAAATGTTTTATTAAATTCCCAATCTTAGTTACTGTAAGAAAAATGTGAATAAGGTGCTAATCCATGAAATTACACTTTACACTTTGTTTAAGTCGTTGGTGGAGCGTGTGTGGTTAACCGGCACACTAACTTGGACTTAACAAGGTAGGTAAAGGGTGACTTAAAGTTTATTATAGTATCGGTGGAGCGTGTGTGGTTTACCGGCACATCGATTGAGTGATAAACTTTAAGGGTACCAAGTGATTTGCATGGTTACTTCACACCTCGTTTTGTGATCCTCGGTATCCCAGTCACAAAACTTGGAGGGCACACTCGAGATTGAAACATGTCTTTGAAAAGTTCATTGAATCTCAAGGAATCTAGGAATTTCTAAGAACCAATCAAAAACCTAATATTTAATATTTCGGTTTTCGTGGTGGAAATTGGTGAATCGTCATTCACCTACCTTTCAAATATGTTATAACTTGGATTACGGCATACCTCTTCTAAGGTATAATATATTGTGATTGGATCCTAGCCTTAATATTACATTTGGGTGTTTTATTAAGGACTCTCTAAATATATAAACTAATCTTGTCCTTTTCCCTCAGATGTCTTCAAACAATGTTGCTTCTGGCTCTAACCCTAATGGCTCCTTTACCCTTATGAACTTGTGTGGGAAAGTCACTTTTGATGGATCCAACTTCAATGAGTGGATCAGAAATATCAGGATGATTACCTGCTACGAGGACAAAGAATATGTCCTTGACAAGGAGCTTAAGGAGATTGATGAGACCACTGCAACTCCTCAGGAGATTGCTGACTTTCAGGCACATGAAAGGGATGCTACGAAAGTGGCATGCATCATGATGGCCACGATGACAGCGGAACTCCAAAAGTCTTATGAGGATTTCTACTCTTATGAAATGCACCAAGATCTAATGGAAAGATACCATCAAAGTTCACGACAGGAGAGGTATGAAATCATCTGCTCCATGATAACAACCATGATGAAGGACGGGGAATCCGTCACGAGCCACATGCAGAAAATGCAAAGGTATGTGGATCGATTGCTGAAGCTTAATGTGAACTTCCCTGAGGAGCTTGCAATAGATATCATTTTTCACTCCTTACCATCATGCTATGATCAATTCCGCGTGACATATCACATGAATAAGGAAGAGGTCACACTCAGCAAACTTCAGGGACTTCTCAAGACCGCAAAAACAGGTCTTAAGGGGAAGTCGGATGTTAACACTCCTACTCCAAACTCTACTCCGGTTTTGGCAATCGGGAAAAGTCGAGGGAAGAAGAGAAAGAGCTCTTCTAAGGGTACCAAGGCTCGGACCCTTGATGGCTCTTCTTTAAGTGGAACCAAGAAAGGTTTCATCACTCCTTCTTCTGACCCAAAAGAGGCTGAATGCTTCTATTGCCATGAAAAATCACATCGGAAGCGGAACTGCCCAAAATACCAGCAAGATGTGAAGGATGGGAAAGTTAAACCCAACCATGCAGGTATTTACACTATCATTTCTAATAACTCACCCCATTCTAAATCTTGGGTCCTTGATACCGGTTGTGGTATTCATATCTGTTGTGACTTGCAAGGACTAAGAAGAAGTGAGAATGTGGAGCAAGGAAGAATAAACTTAATCATGGGGAATAGGAAAGCTTTACGTGTCACCAAGATTAGAGTTTATACTTTATCGCTAAGTAGCGGGTTTAGTTTAGATTTGAATAACTGTTGTTATTCGCCAAAAATGGCAAGAAATATTATTTCCTTTCGTGCATTGTATAAATAAGGTTTCACCTTTTCATTTGATAATGAAGTTGGTTCGATTAATGCTTTCTTTATTAATGTTCTTTATTTCAAAGCATTACCATGTGATGGCGTGTATGAAACAGTATCTGTGGTTGATAACTTAGGAAATAATGTATTGTGTATTGATTCTGTTAATAATAATAACTTGGATAAAGCATCATTATGGCATTGTCGTCTTGGACATATAAGCAAGAAACGCATAGGCCAACTCCAAAAGGATGGAGTCTTGGAGTCATTTGACCTAAAGTCAGATGATAGTTGCAAATCATGCTTACTTGGAAAAATGACAAAGTCACCCTTCACAGGCTCGTGTGAGAGGGGTGAAGGTTTGTTGGACCTTGTACACACGGACGTGTGTGGACCATTCAAACATGCCACAAGGGATGCTAATCGTTATTATTTGACTTTTACTGATGATTACAGTAGATATGAATATGTCTACTTGATCAAGCATAAGTCAGAGACTTTCGAAAGGTTTAATGAATTTAAACAGGAAGTCGAGAATCAATTGGGCAGGAACATTAAGATGCTCTGATCCGATCGTGGTGGTGAGTATCTTAGTTCAGAGTTCCTTGACTATCTAAGGGAATGTGGGATAGTCTCACAATTGACACCTCCCAGGACACCACAGTTGAATGGTGTGGCTGAGAGGCGTAATCGAACCTTGTTGGATATGGTTCGTTCCAAGATGAGTCGAGTTTCGCTACCAATCTCATTTTGGGGGTATGCCTTAGAGACTGCCGCCCATATCCTTAATCTAGTCCCTACAAAGAAAGTTGTCAAAACTCCTCACGAGATGTGGACTGGTAAAGTACCCAAACTAGACCACATCAAGATTTAGGGTTACGAGGCTTTCGTGAGACGCGAGACTCATGATAAGCTCGAACCCCGAAGCGAGAGGTGTATTTTCATCGACTACCCATAGCAATCCTTTGGTTATCTCTTCTACAGACCTAGTGAAAATGTGGTCTTTGTAGCTAGGAGGGCTTTCTTTAGAGAGAGAGAGTTCATAAGCCAAGGAAATAATGGGAGGCAAGTTGATCTTGAAGAAATTCAAGAGTCAAGCGGTGAAGGAACTTCAAACCCTAGCACTCAACTTGAGGAGGAAACTCCTGTTGAGCCAATTGACAAGTCTGTACCTCTAAGGTGGTCCACAAGGGTTAGGAATGCTCCTGAGCATTACTATGGATTCCATATTACTGCAGAAGGGGATACACTTATCAGTGATGAGACACTGATAGGTCTGGATGAACCTAGCAGTTACGTGGAAGCCATGGTAGGCCCTGAGTCAGCCAAGTGGAAAGAGGCAATGGACAGCAAAATACAGTCCATGTATGACAATCAAGTTTGGAACTTGGTTAAGAATGTACTAGGTCGTAAGACAGTAGGGTGCAAATGGGTCTTCAAGAAGAAGACCGACATGGATGGTAAAGTACACACTTATAAGGCTAGACTGGTTGCAAAGGGCTTGTCTCAAATTCCTGAAGTGGACTATGATGAGACCTTTTCTCCAATAGCCAAGATTAACTCTATTCGGGTTCTGTTGGCCATAGTTGCATTTCATGACTATGAAATATGGCAAATGGATGTCAAAACCGCTTTCCTTAATGGAAAGTTGGCTGAAGATGTTTACATGAGTCAGCCAGAGGGTTTTGTCAGCAACGAGTACCCTAATAGAGTGTGTAAGCTTGAGAAATCCATTTATGGATTGAAGCAAGCACCTCGCAGATGGAATCTTTGCTTTGATGAAAAGGTCAAGGAATTTGGCTTTTCTAGGAGTGAAGATGAGTCTTGCGTGTATGTCAAGGCTAGTGGGAGTATAGTTAGCTTTTTGGTATTGTATGTGGATAACATACTACTCATAGGAAATGACATCCCAACTCTGCAGGAAGTTAAGTCCTGGCTTGGGAAGTGTTTCTCTATGAACGACCTAGGAGAAGCTGCCTATATTCTAGGGATAAGGATCTTGAGAGATCGGAGTAAAAGACTAATTGGACTTAGTCAGAGTACCTACTTGGATAAGGTGCTGAAGAGATTCAGCATGCAGGACTCCAAGAAAGGAGAGTTACCCATCCAGAGTAACACCAGATTGAGTAAGACACAAAGCCCTAGCATTGAGGCTGAGATTGCAGAAATGAGTCGAATACCTTATGCTTCGGTTGTAGGATCGATCATGTATGCAATGACGTGTACTCGACCTGATGTAGCCTTTGCCCTAAGCATGGTTAGCAGGTATCAGGCGAACCGTGGCAAGGCACACTGGACTGCGGTAAAGAATATCCTCAAGTACCTACGGAGGACTAAGGACTGGGTCCTTACCCTTGGTGGGAGTGATGAATTGAGAGTTGTAGGGTATAGTGATGCTAGCTTCCAGACTGATAGGGATAATTTCCGCTCTCAGTCGGGCTGGGTCTTTACCCTAAACGGAGGAGCAATTTCTTGGAAGAGTTCCAAGCAGGAGACAGTGGCTGATTCCACTTGTGAATCAGAGTATATAGCAGCAAGCGAGGCAGCAAAGGAGGCGATATGGCTATAGAACTTCATCGGAGACCTTGGAGTTGTACCAGCTATAAAAGAGCTAATGGAGATTTTCTGTGATAGTGAAAGTGTTGTTGCCTTAGCCAAGGAACCAAGGGATCACGGGAGATCCAGACACATCGACAGAAAATACCATTTTATCAGACATCAGATAGAAGAAGGACTCCTCATGGCAAAGAGGGTATCATCGGATGAGAACCCAGCAGATCCCCTCACGAAGGGACTGACTCGGGTTAAGCATCTCCAGCATGCTCGGAGCATAGGGCTGAAGGATGATATTAGATTTAGTAGTTAGATAACCCAGAAATTTGTAAAGTGTAATTGACATTAGATGATGAATAAAATGTGTTTTATTTATGAGTAAAGTGTTGCTATCTCTTGTCGATCGTTTACTATATTTTCTTTGCATGTTTTTACTTCCAGAATAATTATGATTGGTATATCATATTATTCAAACCTCCACAGTCGGTTATATGTCGGAAGTAGGTATGAATCAAGACTGTCATGATTGGTTGCAGAGGTCTAAGGTGTTGGACAAGGCTACAATAATCATGAGTGCTCATAAGTTCTGATCATTGGACTCAACCCACGCTCACTGGAATCACTTCATGGAATTCTATCTCGAGTGATCGTGAGACGGTAATATCATATAAGTCTTCAAACCTAGAGATATTGTTACACCGTGAATTTTAAAATAATTTTTCGCAATAAAAAAACATTTCTCGTTTAATTTCATAAAACATTAAGTTTCAAATTCCAATATGTATCATACAAATCCCAAGATCACATAAATATATCGAAATCCCCTGCGTGTGTACAGATCAATCCGACGCCTTCCCACGGTCATCGCTGGTACCTGAAACAACAACACTAACACTATAAGCACGAAGCTTAGTGAGTTCCCCAAAATACCACATATAACACATATTAGCCACTCAAGGCTATAACTCTGTGGGTCCGTGCACCCAAACTCTGTGAACCCTCAGGTTCTAACTCTGGGAACCTTCCGGTTCCAACTCTATAAGCATGCACAACATAAATCACATAGACATCATGCAGTACAACACATAGCATACATATAACATACACATACTCTATCACATAACTCTGATTACCTACTCAAGGTAAAGTATAGTGAGAAGACTCACCTCGCGTGTCTCGGTATCTCACGATCCCTGGAAATCCCTCGTGCTCGATCCTCCGAGCTCTAATCCTCCTATAACATCACAAGACTCTAATTAACACTTTTTATCTCTAAGGTTGACTATCCCTAAGAAGTCAACACAGGTCAACGGTCAACGGTCAACTTTGACCGGACTCGGCGAGTGCACACGGCAACTCGGCGAGTCTAGACGTTCTCACCAACTCTCTAGGATTCCCTTTCTACACGTCGAGTACTCCCACCTGACTCGACGAGTTTCACCTGGCAGAAAATCGCGGGGCCACCCCGACTCAACTCGCCGAGTCTCAAGAACGACTCGGCGAGTCCCAGCTCGACTCAGTCCACTTTGACAACCCTCTCTAACTCGCCCTGACTCACTGAGTCAACCCCTGACTCGACTGGACCACTCACTGACTGGTCCAAGGCAATCTTCAAGCTACTCGCCGAGTCTGCTCATCGGACTCGGCGAGTCCATGCCATGCAATCACTCAAACTTGCTTCTAAGGTCAGATCTACTCCAACAATTCATAGATCTGGCCCTCCTAGACTGATTCATCACGTAAAGTCCCAGTCTTGATGCATTAACAACCTCTATATGACCAATTATGAAGAATCATCAACAAATCTCACTACACAAGGTCATGACCTCCATTGTTCTCTATAAAGCTTGATGAATGAGGCTCTCTGGACCTCTATGGATCCAGATCCGAAGTCTCATCACTAGCATGGGACTATTTGGCCATCAAATCAACTCAACAAGGCCACAAGAAACCCTAAAATCGATTATACTTCACAAGACAGGAGATGAGCCGAAATCATACCTTTAGATTGAAGGGTCAAGCTTCAAATCCACCAAATAGCAGTCTCCTTTGCCTCCTCTTGGCTAGAGCCTCCCTCTTCTTTGCTAAACAACACACAAATGTCAAGAAATGCCTCCTTTCGCTCTCAAATCGCTAAAGCACTTTTAGGGTTTCTCTCTATGGACTGATGGATGCAAATGACGGCCATAAGGCCATTTAAATAGGTCCCAAACCCGAGAAATTAGGGTTTCATTAAACAGCGTGGACTCGCCGAGTCCATATCCTGGACTCGCCGAGTCCAGACGAATCCTGCATCCAGATCGCGACCCTACTCGGCGAGTCTGAGCTCCAACTCGCCGAGTCCCTTCTCAAAACTCAAAAATATCAAAACAATAAAATACCTGGAAATCCGGGCTGTTACAGATATGATTTGTTACTTACAAGTTGGTTATGCATTGATTGTACGAAAACGCATTGGTAACTCGATGTTATAAAACGTGCTTTTGTGTATAATTCAATGAGTGGTAGAACAAACATATGAGTCGAAGTTTATCGGTTCCTTCTTGGATTAGAAGTTGATATCTGGGCCCCTCGATGATTTTGTTTTGACCTATGTACCGGGCCCGGTCAGAACTAAGTTGATGTGTTCAATTAAGTTCTTTGTCAAACAAATCGGAAATCGGGAAACAAAGTGCTGGACAATAAGTAAGACATTATTCCATGTATTTGTCCGGCTGATATCTAGAACAGAGGATTATATGATCACTTATCTTAAATGGCATATCAACATCTTCTCAGTTCCGAGAGACCTTGAAAGAGCTACGATTGTCGGTCGGTTCCTGAAGTACTGGAGTTATAGTTATTAGACTTATCCAAGTGGGAGACTGTTGGATAAGGTGTCTAAGTCCATAACTATTTCGGGCCAGTACTTGACCCGACCCGGCATGGTCCATTTGGGTTGCATGGCACCATGCAATTGGATAGACTAAATGAGAGGAATAACACTTGGAGATTATTAATATATTATAAGTTCTAATGTATTAATAATATTATTTGATTAGTTTGATCAAAGAATTAATTTAGAATTAATTAAGTGATCAAAAGATAACTAATTAAATATATGGGTTGATTATGTAAACCATTCATATCTTGTATAGTGGGCTAAGAGGCTCCATGGATTATCAAGTTGGGTTCCACCCATAGGATGCTCCATGGATGCTCCGTGGGAGTTACAAACCCATGGGTCATGGAAATGAAGAGTCATGACACATTAGGGTTTACATGGTGTAACCCTAGATGTGTCAACACTATATAAGAATCCCATTCTCCACCAAAAACGGCTACATATAAGAAACAAGAGGGCTAGGCCGATTTCAAGAAGTGTGTATTCTCTCAAAAGTCTTTCCAAGAGCATTTGGTGTTGTGTGAAGCATTTGAGGCATCACACTTGGGGTGCTAGGCTCACAAGGTTTCAAGGAACATAAGCAACAACAAGGTAAGTTATTCTATCTTTCATTCAAGTTAGAAATTGTTCCCCATGTATGCTAGATAGGAATATAACCTTGGAATTCAACTTTTCATGATAATTAGAAAAACATAGATCCAAGGTTATTAGGGTTGCATGTACACTTAGGAAGTGTTATAATGCTCAAAACCCATCACAAACATCAAACAAAACATACACTAGATACTTAATACCATTCTACAAGTCATATTTTGACAAATAGACCAAAATATCCATAAACATAAAATAACAATCTAGACCACTTTATACCAAAAATCTAGGTTCTTCTAGTATTTGTTTAAATGATTACTTGGATTGTATACAAATGATACAAAATTGTATTTTGCTTGGTAAAATCCTACCACTTGTCGAGAATACATCCTTGATAAAAAGGTTGCAATGAGGATATCACATCCAACGAGTGATGTATATAAGGGTAACATCAAAGAGGAATTTGACGCCATCCAATAATTTTCTAATTAAATAAACTCCACTTCAAGAACGAAGATGACTTGACAATCTAAAAATAATTTGGTTTTTAAATTTTAGGTTTACATGATTACATTTTCACCCTTATTTTTTAATTTGTATTAAAAATCAAACATAATAGAAGTATATACTTGGTTGCAGTTAAATTTGGTTTTTAAGTATGTTCAAAATTGGAAATCCAGTTTGAAAAATGTGAATCATTACCTTACTGAACTCACTCAGATAGATCAGATCCACAACTCATTAGTTAAATACAAATAAATCTGTACCAAATTATCCATTATTTGACATTCCATAATAGATTTTATCCAAATCTGATTAAAAACCTGGATCGGATCAATTTTATTCCATACATCCCTAAAAAATGTTTGGCACATCGAAATTAGCTTATACAATAACTTCAATTTTTTGAGTTTTTTAAAATTGTCATGTTTAATAAACTAAAAATTAGCATATAAGTTATATATATATATATATATATATATATATATATATATATATATATATAGAGAGAGAGAGAGAGAGAGCGAGAGAGAGAGAGATACAGAGAGAAAGAGAGCGAGAGGTAGGTTCTATTAAAATTATAAAAAAAATAGAGAACTTGAGGTTCAACATCAACCACATATTTCTCATTTGTTGATCTAACCCTCCAGTATACCGGCATGGTCGAAGAGTTTATAATCATCAATGATTATGCAGCGCCACCTATTCATTTTTCCTCCACCGCCTTCCCCACCATCACAACCGCCGCCACCACCACCACCCCACTACCAACCGACCACACTACTGTCAGTTTTGTCAACTATACCAAAAAAATAGAGATCTTTAGTCGATTCGCTAAATATTTACTTTGTTTAGAAATTTTAAAGTCTTTAAAAAAGAGTTTAGGTAATTTTTAGTCACTCAACTTTTCTGAATGTTTTATTTTAGTCACTATACTTTTGTTTAAGCTACTACTGGACATTAAAATTGTTTATTTTTTTCATTTTAGTCAATATAACCGCTGATAGTTGTTTATAATATGTTACAATTGTTGGACTAAGGTGTCTAAGCTTATAACTATAATGATATATACTTCAATTAGAAGTAAAGTCGTTTTTGGGTTGCCTACATAACTAGTAATTGAATAGAATGACATTTAGAAAGAGAGGTTGATTTATCGATTTATTATGTAACTAATAAATTATAAGAAATGATATGTTAATATATTATATAATTAATATATTAAATGGAAATACTATTAATTAATTAATATTTAATCAAAATTAATTTAGATTTAATTTTGGGTTAATTAGAATTAATTAAAGCTGCAAGGACTTAAGGTATATAATTGTTCAAAAGTTTAACAAAGGAAGGCTTCAAGAACCTTCCACGAGTGAACGGTTTTGGAGGAACCCAATTAGGGTTTCTTGAAGCCTCTTGGAGATAAGGATATTAAATATATCATGAATTTTAAATATTATTATTTTATTCAAGATTAGGGTTTCCAGGGTTTTCCTATCAACTATAAATAGGACCCCTTAGATGCTTATTTTCTTCCAACACACCTCACAAAGGAATAGTCGAAATATTTACTTTGTTTAGAAATTTTAAAGTCTTTAAAAAAGAGTTTAGGTAATTTACTTTGTTTAGAAATTTTAAAGTCTTTAAAAAAGAGTTTATGTAATTTTTAGTCACTCAACTTTTCTGAATGTTTTATTTTAGTCACTATACTTTTGTTTAAGCTACTATTGGACATTGAAATTGTTTATTTTTTTCATTTTAGTCAATATAACCACTGATAGTTGTTTATAATATGTTACAATTGTTGGACTAAGGTGTCTAAGCTCATAACTATAATGATATATACTTCAATTAGAAGTAAAGTCGTTTTTGGGTTGCCTACATAACTAGTAACTGAATAGAATGACATTTAGAAAGAGAGGTTGATTTATCGATTTATTATGTAACTAATAAATTATAAAAAATGATATGTTAATATATTATATGATAAATATATTAAATGCAAACGCAATTAATTAATTAATATTTAATCAAAATTAATTTAGATTTAATTTTGGGTTAATTAGAATTAATTAAAGTTGCAAGGACTTAAGGTATATAATTGTTCAAAAGTTTAACAAAGGAATGCTTCAAGAAACTTCCACGACTGGATGGTTTTGGAGGAACCCAATTAGGGTTTCTTGAAGCCTCCTGGAGATAAGGATATTAGATATATCATGAATTTTAAATATTATTATTTTATTCAAGATTAGGGTTTCTAGGGTTTTCCTATCAACTATAAATAGGACCCTTTAGATGCTTATTTTCTTCCAACACACATCACAAAGGAATAGTCGAAATTTCACTAATCTCATCCTCTCTCCTCTTATCTTTTAGTTGCTAGTGTTTGAGTACAAACTATTAGTTGCACTAAGCTTTTCGTGCTAGCTTTCTAAAGTGCAAAGGAAGGAATCAAAAGGTTTATTTGCAGTAAGAAATATCAAGGTACGTAAACCCTCATCAATGATTTTTCAATTTCCATAAGGTTTCTTAGGGTTCTTGATGTTTAGTGTATGTTGCTATCAATTAGAGAAAACATAGATCCTTATATCTTTCATGTGAACTTAAGAGTTATGATTTTCCCCTTTATATGTTTTGATAACCTATAAAACCCATCAGTAGTATCATAGCCATTGTTTCTCTTGATTTGTGCAAGAGATGAATTGATCTTGATTAGGGTTTATTAAAAATAAACCCTTTCCCCTAAACTTTTTGACTTTGCTAGTGTTTCATGAAACCATAGCCTCCATACCTTATTTTTGAAAACCCCTTAGGTTTTCTCTAGGGTTTCTAGTTTTCTTATCTTCTTATTTTAAATTCCTTAAAATTTGAACAATGCAAACTTGGTAATCCTAACCCTAATTTTCGAAAATTAGAAAGATGGGATTAAATTTTGAATTATTTAATTAATGTTTTAATTAAGATAATTATTTAATTCCTAAATGATTTAATTAACTTAATTAATTGCTTGATTAAAATATAAATATTAAATCAAATTGGTTTAAATTGATTAATTAATTTAGATAATTAATATTTAAAGCTTGTATTTTAAAATGTCTTAAAGTACATCTTATGTATGTATTATTAAAAGTTTAATAAGAAAATTCAGTCGAATCAATAGTAAGTCTCATTCACGAAGCCATGTTATAAAAGGGGTATAAGGAAACGGCCTATAAAATGACTGTTGAATGGTGTCCTTTTCACCCACCGCTCCCCCGTGTGGTGGAGGGTCATTAGCTTAACCAGTTCGATAACACATAATCTCATTAAAAGTATAATGATATATAGTACTAGAACATTCTTTTAAAATCTCACTCTAGCTACTTTAAGAAAAATGTGAAATGTATGCTAATCCATGAAAAACGCACATCATTCTTTATAATTTGTTAGTAGAGTGTGTGTGGCTAACCAACACACTAATTTGGCACTATAAATTTGAGACGATGGAACAACTCAAAAATTATCATTATTGATGGAGCGTGTGTGGTTTACCAGCATGTCAATTTGAGATGATAAATGACATTGAGGTTGTCGAGCGGGTTTGCATATTTATTCATATCTTGTTTGTGATCCTCGGTATCCCAGTCAAAAAATTGAAGAGCATAATATGATATTAAACATGCCATTAATATGGTTCAATGATTCTCAAATGATCTACGAATTTCATAATATTGAAATTGGTGAATCGCTTCACCTACCTCAGTAAATTCGTAATTAGATTATGACATCCATCTCCTTGATTTCGAATTGTATTTTGGATCCTAGCCTTGAATATTAATTTGGATTAAAATATAAGGATTTATACCAACTAACTAAAATTATCTCTCTTAATATAGATGTTTGGAAACGGTGATGCTTCTGCTGCTCAAACCTCTACTTAAAGCCCTAACTACATTATCTTGTCAATTTTTTCAAAAGAGAAGTTGGCATGTCCAAACTATATGGATTGGATGCGAAATCTGAGAATGACTCTTTGCTACAATAACAAAGAGTATGTTCTTGAGAAACATCTTCTTGAAATCAACAAAATGACTGCTACTGCTAAGGAAATCCCTTTCTATAACAAACATCATGACGACGCCACTAAGGTCGCTTGCATCATGGTTGCTACCATGGCGCTAGTACTACAAAAGTTCTATGAGGACTATTGGCCATACGATATGTGCTTGGATCTTGCTGAAAAGTTTCACAAGAAAGCGAGACAAGAGCCCTGTGAAGTGGTCAAGTCTCTTATGGCATGCAAGTTGAAGAAATGAGAGTTTGTTTGCACTCATGTGCAAAGAATGAAGAGATATCTAGAGCAGTTGGAAAAGCTTAATGTGTCATTTAACAAGGGGTTGGCCATTGACATGGTCCTTAACTCTTTACCTCCTACTTATGATCAATTCATCTTGACTTATCACTTGAACAACTCGGAGACGACATTGACCCAACTCTACAACTTGTTGTAGATGACTTAATCGGGAATGAAGAAAAATCATGTCCCTTCTACAGCAAGTGATCCTGTCCTGGCCATTGGTCAAAATAAAGGAAAGGAGAGCAAAGCAAACTCTCAATCAAAGTATAATGGCAAGTCCCATACTAGAGCATCTGGCAGTGGGTCAAAGGAAAAGCCCAACTTTGATGTTTCTACTGTTAGTGATCCAAAGGAAGCCACTTGCTTTCATTGTGGCGACAAAGGGCATTGGAGAAGACACTGCCTAGAGTACCTAGAAGAGTTGAAAGGGGGGAAGATCAAGCCATATGGCTCCTCATTAGGTACATACATTATTCGAATCAATAACACACAACTTTCTCATTCTTGGTTCGTTGATACAGGATGCGATTTTCACATTTGTTCTTATATACAGGGGCTAAAAGAAAGTGAGGAGGTGGAGCATGGAAAGCTGAAACCGATCATGGGGAATAATCATTCTTCAACTGTTACCATGATTGGGACGTATAGGCTTGTGCTTGTGAGTCATGTCGATTGGGCAAGATGACAAAATCACCTTTCACTGGAACACATGAAGGAGGTGTAGGATTGTTGGATCTTATTCATGTAGATGTGTGGGCCTTTCGTCTGCTACAAGGGATGCCAATTGATACTACGTGACATTTACGGATGATTATAGCAGATATGGGTATATATTCTTGATCAAACATTAATCGGAAAGCTTTGAAAGGTTCAAATAGTTCAAGCACGAGGTCGAGAATCAATTGGGTAGGAAGATAAAGATGTTTCGATCTGATAGAGGTGGAGAGTATCTTAGTATCGAGGATGTAAGAACTTGTGTTATGTTGCAACATTGAATGCTTGAACTAGAATAATCACAAGATATGGATGTAAGAACTTGTGTTATGTTGCAACATTGAATGCTTGAACCATAAGGCCATCATTTTTAGCTTTTTAAGCACAAGAAACATATTCATATTTATATTTATTTGTTGATTTGAAACAAAGTTGTTGATATAAAAATTTTGGAAGATGTAAAATTATGAAAATTTATATTGTTTTGGACCATTTTTAGCCATATATATATATATATATATATATATATATAAGGTCATTTTTGAAATGTTGGCTAAATTTGAGATTTCAGTTTTAAATTGGGCCAAAAATGAAAATATCTAATAAATAAGGGTCACTTTGGACATTTTTCTTAAATAGGAGCCTAAAATGAGTATTTTAGAATAAATGGGCTATTTTCAACAACCCTCGTGTTTTTGGATCACTCATGACATTTTTTGACAATTGTGGGTCTTATTTGATAAATTATAAAAAAGAAAGAGCCACGTTTGAGACATTGACAATATTGAGTCAGTTTTGACAAATATGATTCAAAGTGAATTATTTGAATAAACAAAACAAAACGAAACACCTAGTCAATGAGCACAACTAAGGTTATGAAACGAAACGAAACATCTAGTCAACGAGCACAACTAAGGTGATGAAACGAAACAAAACGCCTAGTTAACGAGCACAACTAAGGTGATGAAACGAAACGAAACACCTAGTCAATGAGCACAACTATGGTGATGAAACAAAATGAAACATGTAGTTAACGAGCACAACTAAGGTCATGAAACGAAACGAAACATCTATTCAACAAGTACAATTATTGTTATTTATTAAATAAATAGTTGATTTCAACTATTTGCGTAAATATCTGTTAGTATTCTAGTCAGACGCATCTTCACCGTACCTATATAATAGGGTACGTTTAAAGTCCTGTAAGAGTTATAACCAGAGTCCCCTAGAGGGAGAGCGGGAATTTGTGTATAGATCTATACAGGGTTGACACCCCGCACCTTCGTTGTTCGCTACAACTAGACATGCCAGTCTAGGGTGACAAATGTCTTCAACGAAAACAACGCCTAAAGAATGTTAAGAAAGGCACTCTGTCATATTAGTATGGTTATAACGACTCACTTAGAATATAACAATATTATTTAGAGATTTATGTGGGAACACATTACAAACGGTTAGCACATTGTGTTGATCGTCCCCATGCAAGGTATTGATTGTCCACATTCGTTGTGTTGATCATCCACATGCATTGTGCGGATTGTCCACAAACACCCGTTGAGTACTCACATCATCCCGGTCTTAGGGTTTTAAGATCACTAACGATTACACAATTTACACTGATCACATCTTTTGTTCATAATCAACTACGATTTTGAATATCTTGAATGAAACTTTATCACACAAGTCTTGGGGTTTTAAGACTGCTATTTTTGTATATCATAAAATATAGGATTTTCTGGGGAAAAACGAACTTCATACAATTTTCGAAAAGTTATAACTAAAACACACACGTAATTATACTTGATTGGAAACAAGACTTACAACTATTTTGACAAGAAAATATTGGATTTTCTGGGTTTCTAAACTATAACAAATTTTTATACAAAAGTGCTTATGAACTCATCACCAACATATTATATGTTGAGGCTTTTTCAAACGACTTGTATTCTCAGGAAATCAGTAGGCAGGTTATCGATCGCGGATTCTGGATTACTTTATTGTAGTTTGGAAGTTACTTACTAATGTCTTTTTTGTGTAATTTGAGAACAAATACATGATGTAAAAACAATGGAAGTTTGTTATCTCAATGTATGAATGTTTGTGTTGCTACGTTTCATTATTTCACAATTGTTATGATACTGCACAATGACGTCATCCGCCTCCGGACATTTTCGCCGTCCCGGTCCGGGGGTGTGACAGAGGCCAGTGGAAGTGTTATTGATCTAGATGAAATTCCAGAGTCATCCAATGAAGGAACCTTAAATAACACTAGCTCTCAACCAGGGGATGAGACTCATGTTGAGCCCATTGACAATTCATTACCTCTTCGTCGATATAGTAGGGTTAGCATGCAACCTGAATTTTATGGTTTTCATATAACTACAGATGGGGACACATTCGTCAGTGATAGAACTTTATTGAATTTGGATGAACATGCAAACTACAAGGAAGCTATGGCAAGCCCTAAGGCTGTAAAATGGAAGGAGGCAATGGATATCGAGATCGAATCCTGATAACCAGGTATGGAACTTGGTTGATCGTAAACTTGGCCGAAAGATGTAGGTTGAAAATGGATCTTCTAGAAGAATACCAAAATTGATGGAAAGGTACACACATTCAATGTTTGACTGGTTGTAAAGGGATTTACTCAAACCTAAGGGGTTGACTATGATCAGACCTTCTCACCAGTGGCTAAGATCAAGTAGATCATGATTATGCTTACCATAGCTGCCTTTTATGAACAAGAGGTATGACAAATGGATGTTAAAACCACTTTCCTAAATGGGAAGTTAACTGAGGACGTCTACATGATTCAACCAGAAGATTTTGTTCATGCCAAGTATCCTAATAGAGTGTGTAATCTTGGTAAATCCATTTATGGATTTAAACAAACATCTCTCAGCTGGAATCTTTGCTTCCATGAGAAATTCAAAGAGTTTGGATTCACTAGGAGTGAGGATGAGTCATGTGTGTATGCCAAATCTATTAGGAGTATAGTAAATTTCCTAATGTTGTATGTTGATGACATACTCCTTATAGGAAACGGCGTTCCATCCTTGCAAGAAGTGAAATATTAGATTGGGAAGTGTTTCTCTATGAAAGATCAAGGGGAAGCAATCTATGTTCTTGGGATAAGAATTTTGAGGGATAGAAAGAATCATCTTATTGGCCTTAGCCGGAGTACATACTTGGATAAAATATTAAAGCGTTCCATTATGGAGAACTCCAAGAAATGAGATTTGCTCATTCACTGTACTGTCAAATTTAGTAAGACTCAAAGTCCCAATATTGAGGAAGAAATGGATGGCATGAGTCGAATCCCATATGCTTCGGCTATAGGATCGATCGTGTATGCTATGGCATGTACTCACTGTAACATCCTAAAAATCCAAGGTAAAAGTTTCATTTTTATTATAATCAAAACACTAGTGTAACTTCATCCAAACATTGAAAAGAATTTCAAAATAAAACAATTATCAAATTTCATTACCAAAATCACATATTGTGGAAAACACGGGTGCATGCACTGCGATCAAGCCGGGCCCTTCCCTTTCGAACTGGAAATACCTAAAACCATAAACCACAAACTATAAGCACAAATCTTAGTGAGTTCCCCAAATACCACATAGCAACATGTCAACAAGCCATACACATCATGCATATCCAATAAATCAATAAAAGTGCTATGTGTCAACCATAGTCTTGCCATTATGCCACAAGCCGCCTCGTGGTCTTCCTTTCTAGGCCAGAGGCCATAACTCTGGGTCTTACAGACAAGTGCCAGGAGCCACCTCCGAGTCTTCCATGCAAGAATCACAAAAGACAACTAACATACTATCTACACTACTTAACTAATTTATTGCCAAAGTTCAGACTCTGGTATGGCCTACAGTTTTCTAGGAGCCGCCTCCTGGTCTTTCATACAAACGGCCAAGGGTTACCCCGAGGTCTTCCTACAATACATAAACCAAATGGGCCAGCATTGGTGCCTTCGACACATAGAACAGTGAGGAGACTCAACTCGAATGCAGAAGTTCAATGAAAGAAATCTCTAGCTGTTACGCTGACGATTCCTCTGGGCTATCAATACCAAGATAACACCCAATTAACAATTGGGTTCCAAACTATGATCCATAAACCATACTTGGGGTAAAATGACCATTTTACCCCTAACCCAACTTGAACCAAAACTGAGGCCCAAGTCCAAAAACCATAAAGGCCCAAAACCAAAAGTTCTACGAATGCCCACTAATGACCCAATTTTCCAAATTGGGCCCAACTCATATGGGCCGTATCCTAAAGCCCAAAATTTCCCTTAGTCCAACAGTTGATCTCAGATGGCCTAAAAGGCCCAAAGCAACAAATCCCAAAACCGAAATGACACTACAAGACCCAAACAACAAGACCCACATCTAAAGTTAAGTCCAAGCCCAACAACCAAAAACTCCGCTGATCGGATGAACACACGACGTTCCAAGGCTGAACGCATGGCGTTTGCCACCAGACAAATTGACGAGGACTCAAGACGGAACGCACTGCGTTCCCAGGGGCTACACATTGCGTCAAGGCTAAGTTCCAAACTCTCATTCTAAGGATTTAATCCATTAAGTCCAACGTCTAGAACCCCAGAATAGTCCCATAACAGTGACTTAACCCATAAAGTCGAAGGCTTTAAGCCTTTTATTGGCTTATAGAAGCCCAAAACCAAAGATGAACCCCAAAGGTCAAAATCACCCCCAAAATGTCTTAAAGACTTCTTAATGCCTTAAGACCTCAATCCAAACTTCCAGATCTGATTTCAAGGGACTTATTAAGTCATAAAGTTTCCAACTTTATGAGTTAACATAACTCAATGGGAACCAAATCAAAACCCTAAGTCCCAAACTTCATCAAATGACTACTAAATAATGCATGGAAGGTTTATACCCATCAAGATCCAAAATTTATGACTCTATAACCTCAACAAGTACCAAATATGAAGCTCAAAGGTTCTCGAGTAACTTCTACTCACAAGAACCACCTCAAAGGGACAAAAAGCATAACAAAATACGACTTAGCTAGATCTACATGGAAGAGTTGTCAAGTTTGAGACTTTATACCTCCATGAGATAGATCTAGGTGCAGTAAGCCTGGATCCAAAAGCTCAAAGTCAAGCAATGATTCTTCAAGAAGTTCCTTCTGGTTCCTCAAGCACCAAAAACACACATAAATCACTTTGAAGCTCAAGAATCACTCAAATGGAGGGTAGGGTATTGTTCTTAGGGTTAAAGAGGATGCAGGCTGAAGAAAATGAGGGTTGGAGGTGAGTTAAGGTCCTTAAATAGGGTCCAAGACCCTATTTAGGGTTTTAATCTGGCCTGATGAACACAACATGTTCCCTTGGGGAACGGAGGGCATTCCCAAATGCACCCACGTCAAATTCCCACGCACGTCATGCGTACCCGTTTTGGCCCAACACCCCTCTAACATCAAATGGTTATAACTTTTGGATCCCTTATCCGTTTTCAATGTTCTTTATATCCACAAAAAGGTAACGAGAAGCCCTACACTTCTATAAACTTTATTTAGTCTGAAACCAACCAAAATTAAATCCAAAATTCATAAAAACCAAATTATCAAATTACAATTATACCCTTGACCTCCGAAGACACCATCGAACACTTGGATCACTTAAACCATAACACCCACACCCGAGAAGGGCCAAATTATTCCTTCCCCAAGGCCCTAAGCCTCATGACCACTGAAGATTGGGTCGTAACCCCGAATAAAGAAGCAAATCCGAAATCGAGTGTTACACTCACCCTGATGTGGCTTATGCTTTGAGCATGGTTATTCGACTTCAGGAAAATCCTGGAAAAGCCCATTGGATAACAGTCAATAATATTCTCAAGTATTTATGAATAAAAAAGGACATGTTTCTAGTTCTTAGAGGCAATGATACATTGAGAGTGAGTGCCAACTTTCAAACAGATCATGACAACTTTTGTTCTCAATATGGTTGGCTTTTCTTGTTGAATGGTGGAGCGGTTACTTAGAAAAGTTCCAAGTAGTCAATGGTGGATGGTTTTACTTGTGAATCAGAGTACATCATAGCGAGTGAGTCATTAAAGGAATTGGCTTGGTTGAAGAATTTCATCGGAGATCTCAGACTAGTCCTAACCACTCAAGAGCTGATAGAACTATTACGTGATAATAAAGACGCGGTTGCTTTGACAAAAGAACCGAAAGACTATGGTACGTCTAAGCATATCGACAGAAAGTACCACTACATCATACATAAGGTTGAAGAAGGGCATTTCTTGGTGAAACGAGTATCATCAGAAGATAATCATGCAGATCCTTTGACAAAGGCTTTGAGCATGGTCAAGAACAACTAACATGCTAGGAGCATTGGTTTAAGAGGTGATATTAGTTTTAGTACTTAGTTAATAGTTTGAAACTTTGTAACAAAATAAATGTAACTGATTTTAGTGAATGAATAATAGAGAATTATTTATGAGTATCATACTGCCTTCTTCAATTATTTATTATTGTGTTTCTCTTTGCATGTATTACTTCCTGAATAATTTGATTATTTGAAATTCCACAGTCGCTCATACTTTTGGAAGTGAGTAGTGATCTAAGACTGTCATGAACCGATTATAGATTGTTTATAGAGATTATACATTGCATGAGATTGCTGTAATATTCATGACTACTTTTAAAATAGAGATTTTGTGTATTAGATAAACCCACACTTAGAGATTACTTCAAGAATTTAATCACAAGTAATTATACGACAACAATATCTTCTATTCTTTAAACGAAGATCTATAACTTGTGATTTACTAATCAGTTATGCATTGGTGTTGCGAAAACGCATCAGTAACATGATGTTATAAAACGTAGTATCATGTATAATTTGGTGAGTCAATGTTACAGTCATATAGTCAAAGTTTATCCGTTTCTTTTTCCCTAGTGGGAAAAGTGATACCTTCGGTGATTTGGTGTTGAAATTATAGTGTTGGGCCCAGCCAATACTTAGGTGTTGTTTGTTTTTTCGAAGAAAAAATGTTTGAAGTCTGTGGACCACCCCTGCAATCCTCTATAGCAGAAGAGGTGGAATAAACTGTTACATCATTTAATAAAAAGTATATTTGTTTTTTAATGTCTGCAGAGTAATGCAGTAAGTTAAACTAAGGTGTGAAGAAGTTTGAAGCAGTTGGTTTAGTGATGCGCCACGCAGCACACGCGCATCAGTTTTTAAGTCGGAAGTCTTCTGAAAAACAAATAGCTGTGAAGGGTCAAGTGTTGCGCGACGCAACAATAAGTGGTCTGAAATGTTTTTTTTTAAACAAACAACACCT
This sequence comes from Lactuca sativa, assembly GCF_002870075.4. Taxonomy (NCBI): domain Eukaryota; kingdom Viridiplantae; phylum Streptophyta; class Magnoliopsida; order Asterales; family Asteraceae; genus Lactuca; species Lactuca sativa. The sequence goes on along the minus strand of NC_056631.2, from coordinate 218,825,279 downwards.
TAATTGATGTGTTAAATTTGTAGTCCAATGACGTCATCACAAATCGAAAAACCAGGAAACAAAATTTGGACAATGAGATTGATTGGATTCTATGTCTCGTGTCCATACGATATCTTGAAGAACAAAGGAATATTTGATCACTTATCTTAGGTCCAATGTCTTATATGAATTAGAGTCCCGCAATTGCTTCCGAAAGCATTGTTGTTTGTTTCAAGTTTATACTTGCAATTGTAGTTATAGACTTATCTAACTAGGAGACTATTGGATTAAGGTGTCTAAGCTCAAAAATAAATTGGTATATACTTGAATTATAAACAAAGTCCTTTTGGGTTGCCTTCATAACTAGTACCTGAATAGAATGATATTTGGAGAGAGAGGTTGATTTATTGATTTAATATATAATTAATAAATTGTAATAATTGATTTGTTAATATATTATATGATCAATGTATTAATAATTAATTTAGAATTAATCAAAGTTAATTATATTTAATTTTGGGTTAATTAGAAATAATTAAAGGTGCAAGGACTTAAGCTGTAATTGTTTAAAAGTTAAACAAAGGAAGGCTTCCAGAACTTTCCATAGGTGGACGGTTTTGGAGGAACACAATTTGGGGTTTTAGAAGCCTCCTGGAGATAAGAATACTAGATAATATCTTGAATTTGAAATACTATTATTTTATTCAAGATTAGGGTTTTTAGGGTTTTCCTATCAGCTGTAAATAAAACCCCTTGCATACTTGTTTTCATCCAACACACCTCACAAAGGAATAGCCAAAATTTTGCTACTCTTATCCTCTCTCCTTTTGTCTTCTAGTTTCTAGGGTTTGGATACAAGTCATTAGAGGTACTGAGCTTTTGATGTTAACTTTCTGAAGTGCAAAGGAAGGAATCAAAAGGTTTATTTGCTATAATAAATCTCATTTTATGTATACCCTAATCCATGAATTTTCGATTTCAATAGGATTTCCTTAGGGTTCTTGATGATTATTGTATGTTACTATCAATTAAACAAAACATAGATCTTTATAGGTTGCATGTGAATTTAATTGTTAAGATTTTTCTGCTTTACATGTATAGATAACCTATAAAACCCATCAACAGTTTCGTTAAGGTTATAATTAGTCACTGAATTTTTCTAAGTGTTGTATTCTAATCATTATAATTTGTTTAAGCAACCATTAGTCACTAAAATCGTATAAAATTTTTATTTTAGTCACTATAATTTATTATTATCATTTAAAAAAAATAAAGAGTAAAAATTACTATTTATTTTTCTCCACAACTAAACTTGTTCATTAATTATCTTAGAGTACATTATACGAATGATCCCTATGATTTAGGGTAGCCTGCGCATTTAGACCTTAACCTTTTTTTTACTAAGAAGGTCCCCATGACTTTAAAAAGACTATTTTGTCATCTTCCACATCGCTTTTGTCGCCAAAAGATCTACACTGAATCAATGTCGATAAATAGTGTTAGTTTGGCCTACTGCATCCTCTGCATTTTGTTGTCATTTTTATGTTTATAATGTTAATTTCATTTTTATTCTTTTCTTATATATATATATATATATATATATATATATATATATATATATATATATATATGTTCAAATGTTTCTCACATCTATTGTGTGCTAGAATGCACCAATAGGAATTTATTATTAATTATATGTTTACTAAATGCTATCCATACTTATAACTTAATTTTATGGAAACCAATTAAATTCGTCATTAATGTCAACAATAATATTATTTCAGAATGAATTCATATCTAGAAGAATGAAAGTATATTCGAGCAGAATGAGAGTGTATTCTAGTAGAATACACTCTCGTTCTTCATATTCCATGCAACTTTATTGTACTTTAAGTGAGTGAGTCCTGAAACAAAATATGAACTCATATATAAAAACCTAGATGCGAATTCATTTTGAAAGAATGCTATTGTTGAGATTAATGACAGATTTAATTAGTTTTCATAAAAAGAAAATTATAATAATGAATATCATTTAATATGCATATAATTATGGAAATCATTTAATATCTATATTTATTTAATTAAATAATTATTAAATTTACGAAATTCCTATTTGTGCATTGTAGCATACAATAAATGTAAGAAACAAAAT